>NW_015160888.1:371789-408118 GCF_001447785.1 Gekko japonicus | reverse complement strand
AATTATTATTAACCATTTTAAGTGTGTGTTGAAGCTATGCCATATATTGGTTTAACAGTATTCAGTAACGATACTCTGGAGACTGAACAGTTTTCTTTGTATCAGCAAAAATGAGGCAGTATCACTGATATTTATAATTTAAAATACCAGACAGATGTTACTGAGAATTCTTACTACCTGGAACAAAATTATTTGTGCTTCACCCTGCCTTTCAGAGAGTTTAAAATTTTTAAAACATCTCTGATTTTTTAAAAAATCGTGACTGTTGAGCTTGATAAATTGGAACCAATTGTTTCAATCTCACTTGTGTTTGATTTTAATGATTGGCCAATCTTGCATCTTTTCTCAGTCACTCTGCCCTTCATTGATACTTTCCATTATCTAGATGAAAGATTGTCAGGCCCTACCTGATACACTGCAATGTAAAGAACACCTGAGGAGGATTCTAAGTAGGAACACTTCCAATGGCTCTTGAAGGCAGGAAATAATTTTGTTCGAATTCTGAGTCTTCTCAGTATTTCCAAATGAATTGTGGTTCAAGTCAGATTTTCATTAGTAAATTGACAACTGTACATCTCTAATGTTATCTACTGAGCCAGAAGTTGCATATATTTTAATTAGAGATTAGAGATTAATTAGAGATTAGGGAAAATGTGGTTTGTTTCAGTATGTGGTCCATGGTATGCCCAGTTCATGAGCCATGAACAATCACAAACTTATAAGAGATAAATGAACCTGTTCAATTTATGCTGTTGTTTTAATTTTTATTTTATTTATTTTTTTGCATTTTTACCCTGCTCTCCCCGTGAACCGGCTCATGATGCAGTAGAACAGCCCCCCACCCCGGTGTGCCAGACACATCGAACTTGCAGGGAATCTTCAGCTGATTCTTCTCTAACTGCTCTCTATGTTTGGTGAAGATTGGATTTACAGAGCATGAGTTATGGCAAAGCCAGGCAGGGCAAAGTAGGCAGCAGTAGGCAGTGGCATCCAGGAGGGGGATGGTGGGGGAGGGGGAGAAAGAGATCTGGTGGGGGGAGTGGGAAGAGGCAGCTGGGGGCTGGCAGCTCGATGCTCTCCCCAGCTCACCTGCCCAGGCTAGCCTGTCTAAACCACCCAACTGCCCACCACACTGCCAAGCAAGCCAGGCATCTCCTGCTGCTGGGGCTGCATCTGCCTCTGTTCCAGCCACTGTTCTGGGTGTGGCTGGCCACCAGGGCCCAGCCAGGGTGCCACCACCACTGGAGCACATCTGAGGCTAGAAGTGGAGTGAGGCCAGTGGGGAAGCAGCCAAGGCGCTTAGGGTGCTCAGTTTTTGGAGGCAGTGAGTTGAGACACTTTGGGGGCAGCCTGGGAGGGAGAGGCCCAGAAGAAATGCCAGGGGTCCGGGGCCCGTGGGCCCCACATTAGCTACAGGGCTTAGACAGGCTGTTTGGAAATGTATCCATTCATGAACCAGCACAAACCTCCACAAACTACTTGAAAGTTCATGGAAAGTTCATGCTGGTTGACCTGCCACGAACTTCAGTTTAGGAACCATGAACTGTCCAAAATTTGTCATGAACTCTAGTTTGTGAGCCGGTTCATGCCCATCCCTAATTTTAATTTAGAGCATTTTATCTACAGCATTTATCAAACATATGTAATCTAGAGAACATGCACCAAGTCAGATATGAAGGATGCTTTGGCTCTTGATAGCTTATACCTTGAAATTCTTGTTGGTCTCTAAGGTGCTACCAGACTGGAATCTACCTGTTCTACTGCAGCCCAACACAGCTACCCTCTGAAACCATGTATCGTGTAGAACATGTGGAAGATTCCATTGTAACTGGAGCCTACCACGTTTACTTTGTCTGTGTCAGTGTGGTGAATAAGTGAGGGAAAAGGAGGAGTCTTTTAATAGAGTTCAGAATCTCATACAGAACTTTAATATTTTATCCACTCCTGCAACCTTGTGGAAGTTGGTTCCACGGCATGCAGTCCCACAAGACTCTGGTATGCGTGTGAATTACAGTACCATCTGAGATGGATTGGCCAAACAGCTATTCACACATTACAGAGTCCTTGTTTGTGACTACCTCAAGGTATTTTGAGGAGACGTGTCTGGGAGTTCCCCGGTGGGAACTTAATTTGTGGATCAGGACCTCTGTATGTAGGGGAAAGAAGCTTAAGCCTTTCTCTGCCTGTGCCATTTTTTCCTGCTTGGAATGATTAGTATGTGTAAGCCTCCCCAGCCAGCCAATACTGATTCCCTATGGCCATTTCAGTTTGGGAAAACAGCACCAGAGAGCCTATTCCTCATGGGCCATGGCCTTACTACAGGTCAGGTTTGCTCACAGTTTTGTATAAGGAGCTTCCAGAAAACATCTGTCAAAAAAGTCCATATATGGGACACATGGACTTCCTAAAATGTGAATCATCCCTAGAAGCTTCTCACAACCCCATGGGATCCCCTCTCACAACTGCAATAGTGTGTGACAGTCTGGCTCAGTTCCACTGAACAATTTAAGAACTGATTGATACAAGAAAAGCATATTTTAATGATGGTTTTATGGGTCAGTAATTGTTCCATTTAATCATGGAAGCAAATGGCTATCTCCTAGTTTCTTACTGACTCCTTAGACATCATAAGCAACTACAGTCGGAGAAACCCTCCCCCAAAAAGGAAAGCAGGGGAACTGTTTCTGTCCACTGCCCCACAGAAACCACTGATTAGCCCTGTCAGAAGAAGCTGGTTTCATTTGTCATTGTTGTTGATATTATCATTCAGCTGCCATTGGGCATAATTATGTTGAAAAACCTGGATGTGGATTTCCCCCCTTAAAAACCAGAGCTGCACAATGCATTTGTGCAATGACTTTTTAAATAGAATCTTTCGGTGGTTCATTGTCATTCTTCCATAGCTAAATCTTCAAAAATGCCTCTTACAAAGAAAAAAAAGCAGTTTTGTTCTCAGTGTAGAGCACCACACATGTTCAAACCTTGAATTAATCTATGGCAGAAACCCATATATTTGTTTAATGTAAATAACAACCAATGTTCCCAATTGCTTCTACCGATCATTTATTTTCATATATTACTGACGCTGCTGAACTTGGAATTTCTATCTGTGACAGCTGTGATTAAAAAAAAATAAAAATAAAATTAAACCTTCCTGACACCAGTTAATACCAGATGATTGGATTTTTGTACAGGTCATCGGAATGCATGAAGGAAAGTGCATACATTATTTACTAAAATGTATGTGCATACTGTTAATATACGTATATATTATACTGTCAAGGTAAATTGCACAGATTTAATGTAGCAGCAAGCTGCATGTTGATTTAAAAGCTGTTTCAATGGGCTGCAGATGACAAGTCTCTAAGCCCATTCATCACATTTTTTGTCCCCATTGTAACCGTTTCCCTTGATACCATATTTGGGAAATGTTACTATAAACCTGGTAATAACATCAGCCTCCCACAGGTTAAACCAGTCATTTGGATATGATCATCAACAGTGTTAGTGTGTTGCTCTCCTCCCCCCCCCTGGATCAGTCCCAGGTTCATATATAAAGTTCCGCTGGTAATATTTGTTGCTGAACAATCTCAAAATGATAGTGATAATACATGGCACTTAACACATTTATTTATTTATATTTTAGAATTAACGAACACAAATATCCAGCATTACATGTAACAAATTAAAAATAACACAATAAACAGATAAATTAAAAGAAAAGGAGAGAGAGAGAGAGAGAGAGAGAGAGAGAGAGAGAGAGATCTTAAACAGGTCTACCTGGAAGTTAATCCCACGTTATTCAATGGGCTTACTGTCAGGGAAGTGTCCTTAGGACTGCAGCCTTCTTCCTCTGTTTTGCCCTACTACCTATGTTATAAATTCATACTAACTTATGAAACATTAATTATTAAAGCTTATTCATTAATGTTGATAGCTGTAAAGCCTATGGGACTTGGATGCCACCCTTCAGCCAGTAGGCTCCCAGAGCATCTCACAACCACAGTCTACCTCTAAAACAAGGATCACAGTATAGTTAATTCACACGAGCAGCCTGTTCAAACCATTGAATAATAAAAAGTAGTAGAAAAGAGCAAGAGTCCAGGAGCACCTCAATGTCAGCAAGCTGCCATGGTGTTCTGTGTTGCTTGTATCTCTGTACAGTTGCTAAAACCCCTCCCTGTCTGTGCGCCTGTATTTTACTCTGCTGTAATGCCTAAGCCAAACAACTGGAGGATGTATTGGGGGAGTACGCTTTATTGCCGGCTTGTTGCTTTTAGAGCCTGGGAACTGCACTTGTATAATGTCTGGAGATAACCTGGTTCTCAGGGAATGAGCGCGCAACCGTTTCCTTTCACCCGCCAGCGGGAACGTGACCCATTGGTTCTGTACCTGTTTCAAATCCCTTTATTATGCTTGCCCTAACCGTTTGTAGTCAGTTCTAACAAAGAACGTGTTTGAGTGTCTTTCCAACGCTTTGAAATAAATTTTGCTTTTCTTTAAAACGTGGATTTATTCTCGATGCTTGGGGATCCAACACTCAAACATCTACAAGATTTGTGGCAGGAAGTGAGCAGTGACTCATGAAAGCTCATACCCTACCACAAATTTTGTTAGTCTTTAAAGTGCTACTGGACTCTTTTCTACTGCTACAAATTAAAAGCAGTTAAAGATATATTTATTAATTGTAATTAAAACAAAACAAAACAGAACCAACCATAGCAACCCAATCAATCAAATGCCTGGTGGGACAAGAATTTTTTATCCCAGAGTCTGAAGCTCACAGGAGGAGCCCTGCTGGATCAGACCAGTAGCTCATCTTGTCCAGCATCCTCTTTCACGCACTGGCTGCCCTGCTGCCCTGGAAGGCTAAGGAACAGGGCATAGAGGCCAAGGCCTTCCCCTGATGTTGCCTCCAAGCACTTATTTTGAAACCTGGGTGTTGCCAGAAAGTCTTCTAGCAGGGGAGGTTAGGCTGAGAACACATCTGCCAGTAGTGTGAGATCTGGGGTGAGCTTCTGTTCCATTCCATCCAGTTTGGTGTAGTGATTAAGTGTGTGGACTCTAACCCGGTGAGAACTGGGTTTGATTTCCCCACTCCTCCACTTGCAGCTGCTGGATGACGTTGGGCAAGCCACAGTTCTGTCAGAGCAGTTCTTGAAAGAGCAGTTCTCTCAGAGATCTCTCAGCCGCCCCTACCTCACAGGGTGTCTGTTGTGGGGAAGGGAAGGGAAAGGAGTTTGTAAGCCACTCTGAGACTCCGAGTGAAGGGTGGGGTATAAATCCAATCTCCTCCTCCTCCACCTCCTCCTCCTCTTCTTCGTGACAGGTATTTTTGGAGTATTATACAGTTGTTTTCTGTTTGAGTAAACAGTGTTTATTTTGTTAGCCAATTTGAGTTCCCATTGGGGAGAAAATCAAGGAAAAATAGCTTCTGGACATAGAGGTTCCCTTTAGTCATCATTGTCAGTAGCCATTGATAGGATCCACAAAGGGTAAGTGCCAGATGGAGAACTGAGGGGAGGGAATGGCCTGACTGAAGTGCTGCTTCCCACCTCACTTCCGAGGGTGGGGGGTGCACGCAGAAGTTGCTGGGCAGGCTCATTTGCAACCAGGCAGTACTTTAAGGATCCCAGAATATTTCAGGCTTTAATGGTAGTAATTTGCACTTTAAATTATGTCAGGAAGTAAATATGCAGCCAGTGTCATTTGCTTAAAATGGTTTATGACAATTTGCTGTGTTCTATAGCAGGTCAAGCTTCCAAATATTCTTCAGTGTTCAAACTACATCTCACATTCTGAGTTGATCCTATGAATTATTGACACAAAGTGGATTTTTTCCCCACCTACCCCTTCCCACACCAG
The DNA here is from genome assembly GCF_001447785.1 of Gekko japonicus. NCBI lineage: Eukaryota > Metazoa > Chordata > Lepidosauria > Squamata > Gekkonidae > Gekko > Gekko japonicus. The sequence goes on along the minus strand of NW_015160888.1, from coordinate 402,253 downwards.
CCCTCTGTGATCCCCTAAAAGGTACAGCCAGGGGGGGGATGGCAAAAAGTCAAGCAGTTCATGGGCTGCAGGGAGGGCAAATTGGCCTCCTTCTGCCAACACAGCCTCTTGTGCAGCAGCTTCCTTGCCGGCAGAAAACAGAGGAGCGAAAGCTACACCCACTTCCCCTCTCCTCACCGTGATCTCCCAGAACCAGTTGCATTTTGTTATCTGGAGTCCAACCTCTGGTCATGTTTTTACAGGGGTTCCATAGGGCTGCTGTGAAAAGAAGATGGCGAGTAGTGATCAAGGCTGATGTCAGAATACCCCATGGTGGGGGATCTACCAAGGCCAACTGCCACTGCCCCCCCTTGTACCCTTCCACCACCTGCTGGCTTACCTGCAAGTCCTCCTGCCACCCGTGCTCCTGGAAGCCACTGGTGCATGGGCCTGCAACCCCAAGTGGTGGGAAGGCAGGGGAAGGATACACAGCTAGGCAGTGGGGGAGAGACACACAGGTATGTAAGTGGGAAGGGGGTGCAAGGGGGAGGTGGTGGTGGTGGAGAGAAGAAGAGGTCCTGAGCACTCTTTGTCAGGGTCCCTCCAAACCTGGAACTGGCAGTGGGGAAGACTGATTTCTGTGCACACCATGTGCTTGCAGTTCATAGAATCCAACCCAATGATCGAGTATTTCTCACAGCAGCTATGCAAGATGGAACAGTCTTATCCCCTTATTCTGCGTCAGAGGCTCTGAAAGAACAGTCAACTCCCACTTAGTGTGACCATGATGAGATCTGAACCACTGATAGCTCAGACTCCTGAGCCACCAGAGCACTGCAGGAATATGAGGCTGTTTTCAGTAAATGATTCATTGCTGTGACGAGAACCTAATATTGAGAATTCTGAAAAGCAGCTTTCCTGTCATATACCAAAATATGACTTTGTAGTCCCAACATTAATCCTTTGAGAAAATTCCATGGGATGGCCATCTCTCTGACAGCCCTACTTTGGATTACCTGGAATGTAAAACACTAGAGAAAAATGTTATTCCTTTTTAAATATATATATATGCATTTGAACAAAAATGGGATTATGGGAGTCAGTAAGGAAGCTGATAAATCTTTATTGTTAAATTGTTTATAGATCTTTCTTGTAACAGACCTGCAACTAGAGAAAGAGACAGGCCAAAGGAACCAGGAAACTCCCAGCACTCACTAAGCTCAAATGTCATATTAAAATTTAGCAAATTATCCACTGAAACCACAGACATTTCTCTTTCTTTTTCTCAACTAAATCAACACATTAGATATTAAATCCCAGGATGTGGTCCTTGGTGCACTGATTTGGAAGTGACTTCCACTGATTTCAAAAGAGCTTGTGGTCTAACGAAGCATGCTCAAAAGCAGATAGTGTTTGTCGCTATGAGGAAAAAAATAGTTCAAGCAGTTAATGTGCATGTTTTGGCAGAACACAGTCAACACCTGGTGTTAACAAAAAGAAGTATTTTGCTGTTTGATAACTGTTTTTCCTTCATACAGTTCCAACAACTGTGCAACAATTAAAGCAAAAATGTACAAACTTAGAAAGTCTACTGGCACTATGTTAGGTGCTTGCCCAAAATTAGATCCCACAACTATTTATTTCACGACATACTGAATGTTTTCTGAGCTTTCTTGTTTGCATCAGCAACACAGCTCTCTAAGTTGATGCAATATGGCAGGGAAGAAGGTGGTGGGAAGGTGGAGGTGACGTGAGTGGCATGCAGAATGAACAGGTGTAAAATCCGCTGGCTTTAAACCCTATAGATATAAAACTAGGATGCCTTTTTTAACAGAGGGAAACTTCACTGCACAAAGTGTACAACTTAACTCTCCGAGCATCATTTGTTCCCCTTTCCATCTAAACTCACCTGGGAGCAGGTCAGCTTGCATCTGCAATGTGTGAGTGCAAAGGGAAATGTATTTAGTGCAGTGGCACTTGCGCAAGCAGGAGTGCAAGCAATATTCCCTCTAATTTTTCCCCCTGCTGAGCAGAGCAGTTCACATCTTGGGCCAAACATAACTGCTGTAATCTTAGAATGGGCAATGGGTTTCACAAGACCCTGCACAGCTCCAGATTGCTGCCAAGCGAGGCTTCTTGTGTTAACAAGCAACTGCTCGTACACACAGCTTAGAGAGAGCACTGAAGGGCAGCACATGTGCAGATCTTCCATGGGATCCAACACACAGTCTTAAATTGACACAGTTCATTATTTATCCCATTGCAAACATGATAAGTACTTGTCTGCATAGAGAAAGAAAATTGGTAGCTTCCTCTGCTGTACTTCCTCCTTTTAGATGTCACTGCAAAGCTCTTATGACATTTGCTTCATGTTCTACTTTTTATTGTTACAGATGATGTCATTCTACTGCTCCCCCCCCCCCCAGGACTCACCTAACTGAAAGCTGGAAATCAGGAGCTGGATCCAGCTCAGCATTTCCATGGGGACCAGGATTTCTGCACATAGAGTGTGACTTTCTTTCTTGGATCCCAATGCCTTCTCAAAATCCTGTTCCCTAGGAACCATGAAACAGTGCTCTGAATCAATGCTCCCTCTAAGCTGTGGAGTCTTTGGAGCAATTCTACTTTGTGAGCTACTGGCATTAAAGTTTTGAGCGAGCGATTTGGCTACTGCATAAATCAGTTTGCTCTGTAGCCATCCTTCCCGAGCTAAAACGAAAATGTGTGAGGTGAGGGGTTTAAAAACTGTGAGCTAGCTCACACTAACTCAGTTTAGAGGGAATACTGCTCTGGATTCAGCCCGATCTCAGGTCAACTTTAATTTTCCGTAAAATCAGCCATGAAGATGGGGAATTTGAACCAGAACTATGACACTGAAATGGGGTGGTTAACCCTTCCCCTTAAATTTTCCCAAGTAAAATGTCCATTACTAAGCTACTGTTTGTTTCAGTAGTGGGGGTGGGGGGAGAACAGGAAAAGTGACTTTATCCTTGCGTGGACTAATAACCAATCTGGGGACAATTCTGGTGAAACAGTACTGGAGGAAATTCACTTCCCAAGTAGTACTTTATCCTGTGGTTTTGTTAGCCAGCAAGGAGCTTTCTGCTCTCTATGGACTATGAACTGTGTCTCATGTGTGCCAAGGGACTATGATGCCAGGTGAACAGAGTGAGAGGCCAGCACACACACACCAGATAGTGAGCCCATGGCTTCCAAGAGGTTGCCCTGTTCCACAGATGTTCCTACCTACACACACACAGCACCATGTTAGCAGCCATTTGCTGGATGTTCAAACTACAAGGACTGATTCCTCCATTATGTTTTAAGAAGCTGGCACATCTTCCCCTACCACACCCTTGTTGCTGAGGAGCACTCATAAAAGGATTTACCTTCAGCTTTTCCTTAACAAAGGAACTAGCTCAGCTACCCACCTGGAGAATGGGTCCTGCAGCCTCAAGACAAAAGGGGACAATCAATGCTAGCTGCTGACTCAATCATCATGAGGTGTCTCTGCCACAAGCTTAATTAGATCTCAATATTGCCCCACCTGTAAGCCCCTCACTTCCACTGCATAAACTAATCAGAGAGGGGTTGTGTCAAGGGAGAAACAAGCCCTCCCCATGTGACACCCCAGAGGAGGTGGGCCAAGACATGTGACCACCTCAAACCACCCCAAGTCATGTGACTAGGACATGTAACCACCTCAAACCCAAGGGACATGTGACTAGGACATGTGGCCAGCCTGGGCCAGCCTCCCAAACCCCCATCATAAAAGGGGACAGCCGACCACATGCTCGCTCTCTCTACACCCCCTCAACGACCGCTATACTCTCTGTCTCTCATCCTTGTAGCTATCTGCTACCCATCCTATCCCAGGCTTTTAGACTGCAGCTAAGGCCTACCTTGTGCTTTCTGCTGGTCAGTCTGCACACTCCATTTTCCTAGTATAATCCCCATTTTTCTAGTATTCCCTTATTTTTCCATTTGGCAAGCTTCATCTCTTCGGACCAGGTAATGTATTTCCCAACCAACGAATCTCCTGCTAATGCAAACGTGTAAAAATCTCTCTTTATTTCCTAGAATCTGAATATTTCTGTGTGTGATTGTGTATTGTTTATGTGTGAAGAAGATTTACAGTAAAAGACATTATTCTAACTAAAACTCAGTCTCCTTGTCTGTTACTGGTATTTCTGGAAGAGGGGCTCCCTCTGTATATACAGGTGAAAGGTCCCTTAGCTGATTGCTTATTAATAATAATTCATAATTCCCCAATATTGATAATTAATCCAGAGCAATTTGACTAACAGTTTGGTGGTTCAAGTATCAGACTAGGCTCTGGGAGCCTGAGGTTCAAATCCCTACTTTGCCACAGAAATTTGCTGGGTGACCTCGGGCCAGTTACATACTCTGAGCCTAACTTACCTCCCAGGGTTGTTGTGGGGATAAAATGGAGGAGAGGAGAATGATGTAAGCTGCTTTGGGTCCCTGTTGGGGTGGAAAGTAGGGTATAAATGAAATAAATAAATCCCTGGTAAAAGTGGGCCTCTGCACAGATGCTTTTAAAGAAAATTAAAGAATCCAGTGGTTGTCTGGTTGCACAGTCTTGCTGATTCCTTTATTCTTTGGTACTTCTTTATTTAAAAGTTGTGCATTGCCTGTTAGAAGAGAATTTGTCCTAACCTTTGCAACAAGTGCTTGTAAAAATATCATCACTACCCATTTCATAGTTTGCTACGGACCTGATCCTTGTGTGGAGGAGCCATCCTTAGCATTTTATTGTGTTCCCTGTACCTCTTGCAAATTCATATTCTTCCTATGGCAACAGTATTGTTCAAGAGTCTATATATTCCTGAAAGCATACAGAATATTGGCAAATCCCGATTTTCAGGTAGTTTACTAACAAAGATAATAAGACTTGGATATCATGTAGGGCAGTGATTCCCAGCATGGTACCAGTAGGTGCTGTGGTGCCCACCTATATGTTTGCAGCCCCAGCATCAATGGGAGGGCATGGGGGAGGGCACAGAAGAGGGAACCCCTGTTCCTTATGCCCACTAATCATTTTGTGACCAGTGTTTGAATAACACATGCACAACTTGGTTTGGAATAAATTGGCCACAACTTTATTGGCTGTTGGTTTATTGGTAAAAAGCCTTGGCATAGCATGGGGAACTGAATCCTGGACATCAACTGACCCGCTGGTCAGTCATTGCTCTCCTACCCATCTTGTTGGAGCATGAGGTACTGAAGTAGAGCCACGCTACAGCCCATCAACTTAGCATTAATAAGGAGCATGCATTTGAAAACAACTTCCTCAATAATAGGAAAACACTTGGCTTAGAACCTTGCAATGTTTTGTGACTGGCCTCAGCTAATACCAAAAGTTTTCACAAGGCTGGGGACATCTCATTTAATAAACTGGTTGGTCCAGGAATGGGCTGGTTAGGAGATTTTATTTGGCCTATCTTTGACTCCACAGAAGGCAAAAATGGCTTAATATTTGCTATTAGCATTCAAATGGGCCATGGTTTGTTTGGACAGTCCTTGTGCAGAGGAACTGTTTTTCTTATGCCAAATAATAATTTGTTATTTGTTACATTTGTATTTTGCTTTACTGACAATTATCACCCAAAGCAACATCAATAATGAGAGGTAGGTCTCAGGTTTATAATCTTAAAAGGCAAAACACACAAGAAAAGGGGAGTGGGGGGGGGGAACTGCCCGCTTCTGGTTTAGATCACAATGGGTAGCCATGTTATAATGTATTTTTAAATCTTCTGCATTTAGCAAGAAAGATTATATCTGTTTGCACCTGTGCAAGTTTCTTCACAAGGCTGATGGATTGCCATTCTGTACAGCTAAATGTGGTGCCTTCCATGGTGACAGATCAAGATGGGTAACCATGGCTGCGGTCACACGGAGCATTAGCCACCCTACAGAGACAGAAGATAGGCGGATTTTCCGGGCACGATCACACCACCACATCTGGGAAGCGTAGAGCTCCTGTGGCTCACCCGAGGCTTCCCGCCAAAGATCCGGGGGGAAAAACTAGTACCTTGGAGGTACTAGTTTCCAGAAACCACGGGGCAAGGGCGGGCATCTGATCGCGTTTCCGGTGGCATCCGGCGCCTGCCCATGTCTCCTCGCAAACAGGTCATTTTTTTCCCCAAGGCTCCACGGATGCGCACAAGCACCCATCGGAGCATGCGCACACTTCAGTTTTAAAAAGTAAAAAAATAACAACAACCCCGTTTGCCGCCCTGCCCCACTTCTTTGCCTGTGATGTGATCGGCACCTCCCCCCAAGCCACGGGACCTCGATGGGACCTCAACTGGACATCTGATCGCGCAGTCGCACGTTAGTTTGCCCCGGGGCAAACAGCCACGCTCCCCCCCCCACATTTTCCAGCCCATGTTAGTCTGTAGCAGTGTTAGACAAAAAATTAATGGGCATAAGTCTGACATCAGGAACCACAGCATTCAAAAACCAGTGGAGGAACATTTTAACCTTCTAGGACATTCAGTTGCTGACCTAAAAGTAGCAGTTCTCTTACAAAGAAATTTCAGATTAGAAACAGAGACTGCTGAATTATAACTGATAACAAAGCTCAAGACAATGCATCCACCTGGACTGAATTGAGACCTAGGTTTCCCGTCTCATTACCAATGCTGATTTCTTCATGCCTACTACTTCTCTGTATATCACACATAATCCAATCACACCTTCTATTGTCATTTGCCTGCTAATCTCATTTGGCATCTGAAATCACTTCACTTTCCAATATGTAGAACAGATGAACTCACATTCTAGCTGTATCTGAAGTGAGCAGTGACTCACAAAAACTCATACCCTACCACAAATTTTGTTAGTCTTTCAGGTGCTACTGGACCTTTTTCTACTGCTGCTGGTTTGTGTTTTGAAAACACCTCTTTCACATTAATTTTTGTTCTTTTCTTTCTAAGTCAATGGTCTTAGAATAACGTTACTCTGTTTAGAATTGCACAGTATATTTCCTTCATTGCAGTGTTTCTGTTAGTACTGCAGTTTACATCTTTTCTAGGCAAGCGCTATCGTTTCATCTTGCAGAATTGGATTTTAGAATATGAAGGCACAAGACTGAAAGGGTTTCTGGAGAATAAGTGATTCCCATTCTTCTCCAGATCAGCAGGGTATACTTTGCTGCATATTGTAACCAAGGCTGTGCATTTCACAGCCCCTGCATTGGTTTAGAGCATTGATATTCTTATATGTTCAGATCTGATGAAGGGAGCTTTGACTCTCAAAAGCGCATAGCCTGAAAATGTTTCTGAAGATGCAGCATAAACCTTTTCTAAATACACAAATGGTTTATTCTTAGCATCTGGTGTTTACTGCCTAAAATTATTTTTGGCTTGGATCCTATCATCAAGTTCTTCTAATAGGAGTGTTTTGGGTTTTTTTACCACTTTCCCACCCACCAACTGCAGATCTCAAACTCCGCCTTCTTGGTCTTATGCATCCCCCAGCCTCCCAGGAGCAGAATTTCAGGAGTATTTGGGGCTGCAGCTGGAGTGGGAAGGCAAGGAAGTACCATTCAGCTGACAGAAATTCCTTCCATTAGATAAGGCGAATATATTGTTCCTTATGTGGTGTGATGGCTCAAGTGGTTAAGACGCTGAACTGCAGGCTGTGGAAGGTCAGTAGTTCAGCAGTTCAAGACCCGAGTTGCCGCATTACGGAGTGAGCTCCCGTCTCTAGTTCCAGCTCCTGCCAACCTAGCAGTTTGAAAGCAAGAAATTGCAAGTAGATAAATAGGTACCACTTCAGTGGGAAGGTAACAGCGTTCCGTGCGCCTTGGTGTTTAGTCATGCCAGCCACATGACCAAGGAAACATCTTCGGACAGCGCTGGCTCTTTGGCTTTGAAACGGAGATGAGCACCACCCCCTAGAGTCGGATTCGACTGGCTTTCGAGCAAGGGAACCTTTACCTTTATGTGAACATTAATGGCCTCATATCTTTTGGGGTTTACTTTTTCCAACAGGACACTGGGAAGGGGCAGTAGTTTGAGGAACATAATGGTTGTTGTGCATCTAGCCTATCTATGATTGACATGAAATGCTAATGAAGCCTGAAGATGCAACCATCTGGACAAGGCCGTGTGCTTTGTGAGACACCTTGACACTTTTCTCAGTAAACTGGACAAGGAAATCTCTGCACTGGAGAAATTGAACCTTGCTGAAATTCTTGGTGTGATCACAGGTGCTGTATTGTTTCTGGAGATGCATTTTGACACTTTTAACTTTCCAAGACAGGTTTATCAAAGTTACGTTGTAGGTGATTAGAGAGAATCCATTCTGTGGCCGGTAATTAATAGGAAACCCTCTGGTAGCTTTTCCTTTTTGTATTTCGAAGTGCAAAAGTATAGCAGGTCTTTAATAAATGCTTTGCGTAACAGATGTTCTGAGTATCACAATAGGTTGCTTAAATATCTGTTGTCATTAAGCAAATAACTTTTGTATTGCAATCTTCCATTAACAAACTGATTAACATATCAAATACGCACACTTCTGGAATTTGTGGTAAACAAGTCGACACTAAACAACTCATTAGTTACACCTTTGCTGTCTTTTAATTTGTGCATAGTGTTTCTTAAACAAAGGAAGCACAAGTTTGGAATACTTCATGGGCAGGTGGAAACTGGCATGACGCAAATGTTATCATATTAGCTGAATGAGTGAGCATATGTTATTCAGTGCAAGTATACAAACAGATGCAAATGCTCACCTCAGTGTGTATCCACATCAACATTGCAATGTTTATCCAGGCCTGAATAAAGTGGCTGCATCCTTTTTTTAAAAAAAGAAAAGAAAATGTGCATGGGCATGACTTTAGTTGTTGTGCATGACTAGAGCTGGATCAGGGCCTGAGAGTTTGCACTGTTTGAAACATCAAGTCCTTGGAAGACTAAATATGTGCTAATGATATGTTCCTACATAAGGCAAATAGGAAGTGGTTTGTGCCTTACTGAGATATGTTATAGGTCACCCATTCTTTCATGCCAGTCCGCCCGTATGGTACAAGCTCTGTCCCACTCTCCTTAATAATTCCTAACTTTCTCTTGCTTTTGTGTTTTGCCAACACTTGGTGACTGAAACCACTCAAGCAGCACTTAAAAGCAAGTTCAATTGGGACGCTGGCAACCCCACCTTTTCTCCTACTGCCTGTCTTCTCTCCAAAGCTGCTTAGGCAGCATAGTAACACCACATAGGGGCTAAACAAGGGGTGTTGCTTCTACAGCATGGGGGGCTGGGAAAGTTTGGGCCACAAAGCTACAGGATGGTAATAGGGGCTAGGTAGGGCTGCCAAGTGGGTGCGGGGGGTGGGGAAACCCCCGCTTTGGAGGCCCGATTTCTGCCACGGCGGAATCGGGCCCCGGGGGGAACTCTGCCCCCCGAAGCTGCATCACCGTCACATCGCTCACGTTGGGGGTGTGGCCCAGATCGTCGGGGGGGGGGGAAACCATATGGTTTCCCCCCGATGATCTGGGCCACGCCCCCAACGTGAGCGACATAGCACGTCACTTCCTGTGACGTGCTGGTGGTGTGTGTGCGCGCGCACGCATCCTGGGAGAGATCCCGGCAAGGCTCCCCTGCCGGAAAGGGTAAGTACACTTGGCAACCCTAAGGCTAGGAAAGAATACAGTCAGGATCCAAATAATGTTGGAACTTGTTCCACAAACCCATGATCTGTCTTGAGTGACAATCTCCTGCCCCACATGGCAAATTGCTTTTGAATCTGATGTGATGGTTAGTTGTTCAAAGGAGGAAAAAGTTTTTAAAAAATCAGTAGTCTAGCACTATTGTGAGAGTCTAAGCCACCCTCTGTCACTTGATCTCCGGGATCCTGTTATTTTGGACTTCTTTGCTGATTAAACAACTGATAATAATGCTCACCTTGGCTGATGCTCCACGATTCTCCTGTTGAAAAACATTTGCCTTGTAGTTTTGCATTTTAAATATTTACAGCCTGTTTGACATGAAACAATTCTTCTGCGATCTGATGTGCCGGAAAAAGGTAAAGGTTCCCTTGCTCGAAAGCCAGTCGAATCCGACTCTAGGGTTGCGGTGTTCATCTCCGTTTCAAAGCCAAAGAGCCAGCGCTGTCCGAAGACGTTTCTGTGGTCATGTGGCCGGCATGACTAAGCACCAAGGCGCACGGAACGCTGTTACCTTCCCACCGAAGTGGTACCTATTTATCTACTTTCAATTTCTTGCTTTCGAACTGCTAGGTTGGCAGGAGCTGGACCTAGAGATGGGAGCTCACTCCATCATGCGGCACCCGGGTCTCGAACTGCTGAACTACTGACCTTCCACAGCCTGCAGTTCAGCGTCTTAACCACTTGAGCCACCACAGCTCCTTACCCATCTTGAAATATTTACATTTTATAGAAAAGAAGATATTGATCTGGAAGAGCCAATTACACTTATTGAATTAGCAGAATTACATATATTCATTGAGTGTGTACTGTTTCCATTTAGGGACTCCCCTGTTTAGAGGATCTAACTGGTATTCTTTTAAAGGGGGCTCCATGACAAATGCTCAATATGGCAGGAAGAAACAAACCTAGAAAGCCCTTCTCCCATTAATTCCTAGCTAAAATTGAATGCATTGTGCTTATACACTGTTCTTTTGATGTCATCAAAGCAGAGAATATGTTCAACGTACATTGGTAAAAAAGATATTAAATCGTGTGACCTCTGTACATGATTGATAAGGATACAATGCTCTCTTTTTATGCCATTGGAAAGATGAATACATATGTAATGGGAAGAAGCAATATAAGTGGTCCTTGGAATGGTTTATTTTCTTGTAATATTTATAAATCTCAGACACCTGCAATGTATGGTTTATATAAGCATGAGAAATGTAGTAGGAGAAATATAGTAACACTCTAAAATAGAAAATACTGTTGATCGTATGTGTTTATGTGGATGATTTCTATACCACCTCTCTAGGGAACCCGCTCAAGGTAGCTTGTCAACTAAAACAGATAAAAACATTAAAATCATTAAACTGTAGCCCCCCCCTTTTAAAACCTAGCCAGAACATAAAAGCAATATACAATATAGAGCAGTTTTAAAATGGGATGTTGACTCAGTTGCATAGAAAACTATTGGAGTTCCTATAAGCCATTCTAACCACTCTAAAGAAAGGGCTGGATATAATGATAATAATATAATGTCCTAGAAATTAATGGAAGTCATCATTATTATCGTGGAAGGGTTTTGGTTCTGTGGTGGAATCTATGCATTGCATACATATATGCATATGTACATACTGCTTTCAGTTGCAAGAATTTCTTGCCTGGAATGGAGTAATTGTTAAAGCTTATATATTTTTTTCTTATCAGTTAATTAGGAATGAGATGTCTTGCAACACAATATTTTTGTTTAGAATGCCCCTCACATTTTGATCCATTGTTTTCATTTTCAGAGCCCAATAATTTGTAGTAAGTTTTAGTTTAATCTTAGGTGCCAAATGGACTGGGGAATATTTCCTTGCAATTCTAGAGGGGGAATTACAATACCAGACTGTATCGCAAGGGGAAATAATTCCTTGCCTTGCAGAATAAATCTTTGAAACCAGGCGTTCTGCAAGTCCCATTAATCTCTCCATGTTCGTGACGGAGAAAGCGGGTATTTAGGCTGTTTTCCTATTTCATTTGACTTGTGCTCCGTGTGTCAAATTTGTATTGACTTTCTCTGTATTGACTGTATAAAAAATGGAACTAACACAATCCCGATCATTGCATCATCATCACAGAAGAGAGCTGAACCAGAATGTTATTAGCAAGGTAGCCAGTTCTTGCCACTGTTTGAGTCATGTAGCTCCTTTGACACCTACTGATAACAAACATTCTCTAATAGCTGCATTTGCAAGGGCTGCAGACCTTGTATACACACACAAGAAAATGTTGATTATTTGAAGTATGGCACACAGTGACTCTACTGGGTGCAGGAAATGGCTTTTATTGAAAAATAATGAATAGATCCCCATGCATTTTGCCAGCTCTTCATTAGAGAATGGTGACATGCTTAAAAATGTCCCTTTACTTTCCCCAAGAGGAACTATGTGACTTCCATGGCTTGCAGTGGATGTTCTCATTGTACTAAATTAGGTAAACGTCTCCATTATGGGTGTCCCCCCCATAGAATAAACATGACAGTACAAGATCTGAGGGATAGCCTTGCTTAGGTAAAAGGTCACAGCTTTATTAATTGGCAAGAACTGCAGTAGGTATAACAGGCACATCACCCCTCAGGTTTGGATATCTGCTAACACAAGTGAGACAGCTTGGTTAAACCACTCACATCTTCCTATCTCTGGGTGATTTCACCCACGTCCAGAGCCAGGGACCACTGCTTACTCCCCTTCTTTAAGTTGGAAAGGGTAACCTCCTACATGTGCCCAGCAGTGTTCCCTCTAAGCTGAGTTAGTGTGAGCTAGCTCACAGTTTTTTAGCCTCTGACTCACACATTTTTGTCTTCGCTCAGGAAGGAGGGCTCCAGAGCAAACTAATTTATGCAGTAGCCAAATCGCTCGCTCACAGCTTTAATGCCAGTCGCTCACGAAGTAGAATTTTTGCTCAAAAGACTCCACAGCTTAGAGGGAACATTGGTGCCCAGCGCTTTTTCTTTTCTTTTCTTGCTTAAAAAGGTGCCAATACTTATATATAAGGTTACACTTATTTCCACCAATTATGCCCTCAGGACCTGGAGGATCCCCCTCCCCCATACCAGTGAGTACCACTACAAAAAAAAAAAAGCCTACATATACTTAACTGAACTATCAAGGGATTCTCTGAAAATCAGCACCTATAAGTAAAACAACAGCAATATATTCTGAACTATTAACCTAATAAAATAAATGAAGCTATTGTATGTGACAGAGGGGCATTTATGTTATTTACTTCATTTAGAGCCCACCTTTCTCACTGAGACTCAAGGCGGATTACAAAATATAAAAACAATTCAATAACACATCCAATAAACAAAGCTGTAGGTCTAGGTTTACAGAATTAGGAAACGATGTAGGCAGAAAATATTGTTTAGAAAATGAACATTTTTGCTGGTCATGGTCTGAATCAAACCTGAGAACTTCTTTTTACATCCCTCTAAAAATATCAGATTTATATTAATTGGGGTTTTTTTCCCTTTGCTTTCCCTTATCTTTTATGGACTTTTGTTGTTGATTATGAGTATCTGTATATTTGGATAACTTAATAATTTTATTGTAAGCTAATATTTAGGTTATTTAGCAATTTGCCTTGAGAACGTATTATGAGCTGGTAAACAAGTGAGTCAAGAAGCACTGGTGATCACCTGAAGGTGTCATTTGCAGGGGACTTTCTCAGGCCAGCCCTCAAGGACTGTACTGTTTGGGGATCTGGGACAGGCACCATCTTGGGGCAGGTCCACCTCACATGCCCAAAGTTTAGTGCCTTGACCAAGGAGGAGATGACTTTGATAGCCTCACCCCAAATCATTTTAGATTGCATAGTCTGTGATTAACTTTGCGTAGAAATGTGTTTTTCTGACAAAAAAGCCATTTTGAGTTTATTTTAAATTCTTCTATACTATGAAATCTGGGTTGCTTCATAACCTTGACAACAGTCTCACAGAGCAAGATTTTTTCCAAGTCAAAGGCATTTCGAAACATCTGTAACTGCTGACTGAAACTAAAAGTTATTCAGGTCATGTTATTGATCAATGGTGCCTGTCTCAGAAATAAAAATCATGCAAAGAAGTACCAAAAGCACTTGTAAACAGAGCTGGGTTGATTTCTAAAAAGAAAAAGAGAGTGTAATGGAAACGTTTGCATGGCAGAAATAATATTTATTGGCACTAGGCATACAGCAGTTTAGACAATGCAGAAAATCTAGGGACAGACACTGAGCAACAGAGGAGAAAATCACCACACATCTCTGGGAGAAAGATTTTAATACTTCAGATAAGAGGAGTCCCCAAACTTGTTTAACTTGTGGGCAATTTGGGAATTGTGAGAAAGAGTAGTGGGCAATGCCACATGATGTCTGCCACAGGGGGAATCAGGAAATGTTGGAAGGTTTCAAGCCAAGCATCCTCCTATAATAGTGATAGCTGTTTTCAAATGGGTACTCCTTGCACACCTGAAGGTGATTCGTCCTGGTTTCCCCTGAAGCACCTCATGCTCCAGTGTGGTATGTGAAAACCAGGTCAACCTTTGTTTTAGGGAGGAGATGCTTTGGGGAAGAGGCAAGTGAGCACTAAGACAAATGTTGGTAGACACTATGGTGGCTTTGGATACCATGTTGGGGATCACTGACTTAAAGCCAACATCACATTAACATAATCTCAATTTTAATTTGAAAAGGGGTCAGGAGGATGAAGGGCTCCTCAAACATTAAAGTACCCCAAATTTACCAAAAATTTGCCTAATTTGCGCTTTCCAAAAGTCTAAGAAAACAAGCACATCTTCACCTAGCATATCTGTACCTGGAGTAGACACCAGGCAAATAAATGCAGGAAGAGTATTCCACAGCTGAGACACCACAACAGAAAGAGCCTTGTCTCTTGGTAGCCATCCACTTTACATCCAATACAGGGAGTGCGCAGAGTGGAACCTCTGCTGAAGACCTTACGGGAGTAGGTGATCCCTAAGATACCTTAGCTCCAAGCTATTTGATTGTATATGTATCACAAAATACAGGCTGCTGCTCTTGGATGGTTTTATTATCAAGCTGAAAACAGCAAAGAGACCTGGGTGTCTGCACAATCATTACAGAAGAGAAAATAGAATGCTCTGAGAATGGACAGAAGAGCTTCATTTAAGATTCATTTATCATTTGTATGTTGCTTGCAAAAATTTGGGGGGCAGTGTATGTGAAAATCAATTTGGTTAGCAGGTTTCCATTTCTTCTTTTTGTTGGAAGTGTTTTGATTCTCATCTGGTAATTCCCAATGGGTGACAGGAGAACCCAACCACACTGGGCTTGAACCAGGGCTTAGATCTCTGCTTTTGTCTGCAAGATCCTTTGATACAGAGGTCCCCAGTGTGTTGTCTGTGTCTGCCATGGAGCCCACCAACACCTATCCTGGTGCCTACCAAATGCTTTTAGAAAGTGGGTGAGGCTAGGCGGGGCTTTTTTCCAGCAGGGCTTCTGATTGGCTGTGCAGATTAAAAGGTTTCCTGTTAAACAGAGCTTCTTCCTGAAATGTTCAATCCCTGACATTTTGTGGTTGGCCCCGCCTCCTGAGGCAGCCATTTTGTGACTGTACCCACTGGCCTTTGCCAGAATTCCAAAGGTGCCCAGAGGCACAAAAAGGTCAGGGACCCTTGCAGGGCTTCTGTTTGGCTGTGCAGATTAAAAGGTTTCCTGTTAAACAGAGCTTCTTCCTGAAATGTTGAAGAGTGACTATCAGGGTTCAATCCCTGACATTTTGTGGTTGGCCCCGCCTCCTGAGGCAGCCATTTTGTGACTGTACCCACTGGCCTTTGCCAGAATTCCAAAGGTGCCCAGAGGCACAAAAAGGTCAGGGACCCTTGTTCTAATATACTTATTAAAATTAATATTGAGAAGACAGCACATTATCCCCATCTTTCCCCTCCCTTTTCAAAATATCTGTTTATATTTTTCCTGCTCACTTTGTAACTGGAACTAGGAACTGATAACACAAAAGTACTTAAAAATGCTAAGAAGAACCCTGCTGGTAGAGTTCAACCTTGCTAATAAACTGGAGGCATTCCTCATATCTAGTACTCAGATGGTAGCTGTGTTGCAAAAGAGAGAAGGAAGTACACAAAATTTTCAAATGGAATAAGAGTATTTACAGCATCTGGGAAATGTACTGTGGGTAGCTGGGAAGCCTGAATCATCTTCCTTTTGCCTACTTTGTGGTACATATTGAAAATCTTGTAGTCCCCCGGGAAAAGTATATTAATAATATGATCTTGTATTTAAAAAAAAAAGCAGCAACAAAACATTGTGGAACTATCTCAGTTCTCTTTAAAACAATAAAGAAGGTTCAATAGAACAAGATTTTGGTTAAAGGCCACGTTTATGTTCATGCAAGTAAAACAGCCCTGAAGTGTTTTACAATCATACATTTATTTACCTAGCTAGCAACCTTCTATGCATGTTAATCAGGAAAAGGGCTTTACTTTCCTGGTAGATTTATGTCCAGTTTTGTTGTACTTTTATTATTCTTCCAAGCACATGGATAGCACCAGGCATAATGCTATAAAATATAATGAAAATATATGGGTGCTCAGGTTTTGTACTGGGAGAAATCCCCTTAAAATTAAATGAGGAGCATGGTTCATAATGAGTCTGAAAACTTTTTTATGACTCCTGTGTTCTGACTCCTGGTAGTCCCTTACTTAGGTCCTGTTCAGACATATAACTTCACTTGTAAGTCATAGGTCCTATTAAGTTACCTTAAACACACTTTCACAAGTAGGGACCTGTTGCTGTTATACATGTGTGCACCACTAAAAAAAATACTTCTTGCACATGTATTTCATTCTTTAGTATCTATAAGTGAGGAACCTGCGGGGAACCCACAAGAAATTATATAGGTCATTTCCCCCTGTATCCCCTGTCTCACACCATTTCCCCTTTCTCTCCTTCTGGAAGCCCCCTTATCCCCGTCTCTTTTCCTGCTTCCCACTCACCATCCAACCTTTCTTTTTTCTGTCCCCCTTTAGTATTCTCTCTCCAGAGCAGGAGTGAAGAGAGCACGGTAGACTTGGGTGACAAGATATCCCTAGAATACTCTCTGCCCTCTCTCCCTTTCCTTTTACTGACAGAAACCAAGGTTTGAAGGCTTTTAATATTGTTGCGATTGCCTAGCAATCTCCTCTGAATTTAAGTATCCACAGATGTGACCATCTTGAGAATGAGATATATTGATACTAAAGTAAAAACTATACTGGATGAATTGGTTATTAGTTGTCTGTCATTTGTCACAAATATATTGGTTATGGGACAAAATGGGCATCCTGAAAACTTGGACAATTGAACTGTGAGAGTCTTAAAGGTTGCTGGAGCTTTAAGGCACCATATTTTCTATATCATTGGGCACAATAATAGAATCCAAGGAACCACTATGGATATGTGTCTCTGTCATTAGGACTGATACTAGGAGGCAAGGTGAAGAAAAATTCCATTGCAGTTCAGCATAGTCCTCCCCTCTCCTGCTAACAGTAATCCTATGTTTGCCACACAATAGATGAGGCAGGTTCAATGCAACATGGCCTGGCAACTCACTTCAAGCCAAAGCTCTCCTGCACATTACCCTGAAGCATCTAGTGGCCTACTCATTCCCAGGTCCCATGTGCAGTGGCAGCATGACATCAAGAAGTCCTGACATCATCAGCCAGCTGACAAGAATACATGCCATCGGAACACGACTGATCCAGCCCGCAGATGAAGCCCCGGCTAGCTGCAATGTGTGTGTAATTAAAAATGCTGTATGCTGTCTTCCCTATCCCCCACGAGTATTGTTAGTCCAATTGTCAAAGAGTAACTGTAAATCACTCTGAGCCCGCAGGTGTGTGGGAAAGAGCGATCGATAAACCGAAAGTATTATTATTATGAGTCATTCTGCACACTAGACGTCATGGGAAAGAGCTGCGTGATCAATGCTCCAAGGTGAGAAGATGGCTGTAGGATGGCATCTTCTTGAATAGCCTGGCTGCATGGCCATTCACCCGGCACAGCAGCAGTGTGACTAGTAAGGGGATTACATGGCAGGGGAATATTTAGTTATTTATTTATGTTATTTATAGTCTGCCTTTCTCAGGAACTCAATACAGGTTACACAATCTGAATCCATTGTTTATTGAAAGTCCCATTTTGTTGACTGTACTGACTCACTAGTCAGTACAGTCAACAAAATGGGACTTTCAATATGGATTCAGATTTTAGAAATCTGGAATTACCAGAAAGAACAGAAACATAGCATAAATATTAACATGAAGCATTAAGCGGTACAGAGATTACATAATTGGAACCTACTTGCAATAAGCTGTTCATAGCAGTATAGACCACAGTCTCTGGTCACTTATCCAGGTGAATTTGTGAACGATTTTGTACAGTGTAACTGTGCAGAAAAGCCCTCGTGGATCATTCAGTTTTGCATAGTTTGTGGAAAGCCAGGAGTGGGAGCTTCCCTGACCTCCTTGGGCAGGCATAAGATGGAAGCCAAAAGGAGAAAGCATGTGTATGGACAGTTGTTGATTTTGCCAACACTTCTATAGTTCCACTGCATTCCCCGCTTTCTAAACATAGAGGTAATGAAATGGTGGCTTTTGTCCTTGTATCTGGTAAGCCTTATGGCTCTCCAAATTGAAATTTTTGACCCTTGGCCTGGGGAGATTGTTGTTCCATTTGGGGTTGGTAATGAAAACTGTTTGAATGAAGGCTAATTTGTGTCCAGTGTTCCAGATAATTTAGTCCTGGTCTTGGAATATACAGGACATGAAATCTGTCTGACACATATGAATGATTTGCCAGTATGAAGGTAATTTCTCCATCAGAAACGTAATGCATACAGGCTAAAAATCTGGTCCTTGTTTTTGTTTTTCAAAGCTATTAGAACAAAGTTACACAAATGATTATATATTGACTGAAAACTGCTTTTTAAGGCCATTTACATTTTTAGAAAAAATGTATGATGTGTTTGCTCTATATTCTTTTAAATCATTACTGAAAATAACACGGTGCATTTAGATTCTGGGGACAACCATTTCGAGTGACACGTTTAAAGGAAAATCAATGCATTACAAAAAAATAGGTAGTTGTGGAGATAGGGAGGCTAGGTAAGGGGGAAGGCGGTAGACTGTGGACTGTGTTTTGTTTGCTTGCTTTTTACTGCTGCTATACACTAAAAAGCTCACAGATAATGATCCGCTTGTCCATTTATAACAGCTTTGGAATGTTCTCTTGGTTTGTCAAGTCTGTTGCTTGGACACCATCCAGGCTGTGAGGATTACTTGACAGGTTTCCTTTTTTTTTTTTTTTGGTCACAGAATAACAAGAGAGCCAACAAGAACAACCAGCAAGAACAAAACTCTGTCAAGAAAATAATCATGGTGTGCCACACTTGTGCAGACCTGTGCAATTGCTGAGGCTTCTCTTTCTCAGGTATCCAGATATGGTTATAGCACCCTTAGAAAAGGTACAATAAGGGCAAAAATCCTTTGATACTCATAGAACTTTGCTGTGGCTTCAGTTAAAATATTTAACAGTGCAATCTGAAGGACACTTTCCTGGGTGTGAGACCCGTTGAACAGATCTGAGCAAGATTCGAAGTAGAACTGCATCAGATTGCAATGTAAGATTACTTAATTTGGGAACTAGATGTTGCTGTTCCATATCACTCATGGATGGCCAGTTGTTAGCCAAATTGCCTTGAATTATTAATAACTATGGGGAATTATGATATTACGCAAGGCAATAGGCAAATAAGGGAGCAAGCACCTATGTATACAGGGGTCCTGCCGCTTCCAGACACACCAGAAATAGACTCAAAGGCTGGCTTCAGTATAAAATGATTTTGTTTACTGACAATATTTCTCAAGCATACAATAATTCAAACACACTCACAATTACACAGATCTAGGAAAATGAGAGAGAGAAGCGGATAGCACATTCACATTAGCAGGATAATCGTTGAGGGGTAATACTTTACCTGTCCTCTACAGGATGAAGCGATCCTTAGGAAAAATAAGAGAGACTATGGGGTAATAGGGTCGTGTCCTGAACCAGCAGAAACATGTGGAGACTCTGGCAGAACTACCAAGAGTCGTGGAGTTAGGGTGGGTATAGGAGAGAGAGAGCAAGAGTGTGAGCATGGTGGGTTGCCCTCTTTTATGAGGTGGCATGGGGGGTGGGCTAGGCTGGCCACATCCCCTAGCACACCTCCTATTAGTCTGTCCCCAAAAACATACTGATTGGACCTGGGTTCAAGGGGAAAGGGTCTAAGGTGGGTGGTCAATATTCAGATCTAGTAATCCTGGGCAAGACAGTGGCACCTGGAGGGATGATGACTCATGCAGGAAGAGTCATTGTCATGGACATTCCTTGATTGTCTTATGGCGGCTGCTTCAGCTAGGTGAGGCTGGGTGGGGGAAGGGAATATTGCCTCCGTGCAAGGAAGGAAACTCCGCATGGAGTTTGAATCCTTTGTTTTAGGTCTTCTGTCTTGGCATGGCATCTGTCTGGCTTTCAGTGTTTCATGTGGCTAGGGTCCATCTTACAGCAGGTAAGAGGGTAGGTAACCTCTGAAACCATAGGCACATCATCTCACAGGAAGGCTTCCTTCTTCTGAGTGTATGTGTCTGTAACTGGCATCATTTTTGGGTCACCACACAATTCAGTCCCTTTTGCACACTACTGGCATAGTCCAAGTTTTATCACTTATGAAACTATAAGTCCATAAGAGCACTATAGGCTCCTTGCAGGGCAACACAGTGTTACAAGCATAATCCAGATATAGTTAGGCATGACTAGACCCAGCACATGGCTACAAACTTAACAAGGCAATCCTAAGGAAAGTTAAATCCTTCTAAGACAATTGAAGTCAGTGAGCTGAGAAGGCTGTATCTCTGTTTAGGATTGTACTGTAAGTCCCCTCAATTACAAAACATCATTTATATGCCCAGCTCTACTTGACTTCTGTCATAAGACTTATGAGTATTTTGTTTGTATAGGTAAAGGACATTAGGTTTTTTTAAGAGCTGGAGATAATCTTAGTCAGCCTTTGCATTAAAAATATAATAAATACTTCTTGAATTCTCCTTAGCAATAAATGCTTTGAAAGGTCTCTGAGATTATGTTTTTTCTTATTGAGAGTCAATAAGATTCCATTTAGTGAGGTATCAGATCCAGATAGTGAAAGTATGAACTCAGCCAAAGTATTCTATCACATGCTTCTTTTATACTTGACAAAAATAGTGTTTTCACTTTAAACTTTAGAATGAAAATGTAGCAGGCTGGTTGCTATCATCAAAGGCAAATGATGGCTTCTATTTTTTGTTCCTGGAATAAGTTGTTCATATTGTCCATTTATAATAAAAGGTGGTTGTGTTATTATATGCAAGATATATGTGTCGTTCTTATGCAATTTTCTAGAAAAGACCTTCATACTGGCTCATTCTTGCTACTATCCTGTGTAAAAGCATGAACCAGACTGATGCAGGACTTTCTTCAAATAATGCTAAAGCCTGGTCTATTCATGCAATGGAGGGAGGTGGCAAAGTTCTAAAGTGGATGGATGGAATGTTGACCTGCGTTTTGGAATGGTCCATTCTTGGGCTTGTTTTCTCCTTGCTAGCTTTTATATTATTTGCAGATCCTTTTTTACCTTTACATTCAAATATTTGATTCCCCCACCTGCACTCTGAAATGGCCACAGTCCATTCTACCTCCCTCAAAGCCTACCATCTGTTGCATCTGCAGTCCAGGCTTTTGATACAGGCTTACAAAGGCATTGGAACGGTAGTATGCATTGGAAAGCAGTCATAGCTAATTGCTAGAAGATCTTCATCTAATCCTGATGCAGAGATAGCAGAGCTATCGTTTTGATTCTTCCTTAACTATGGAAAAGCACACTTCCAGGGGTTACTACCAGGTGCTAGGTTTAGAAGATATGGGCTACTGGTATCAGTCACCAACTGCACAATCCTGAACATGGTTGTATCTTTCTATGTCCATTGACATCCATGGGCTTATGAAGTTCTAATTACACTAAAATTGTACTTCAGAAACTATACAACTTGAATCTATGTTACGAAGCATATTGACTAGCAGTGCTTTAGCTGGTAAAGGAAATATTCTAGGAAAGTTGGATTCCTTCCTATATTTAACCCTGTGTGGTAATTTAGCATTTAGCAATTGGGTTAACATTCAAATATTAGTTTCATTCTTTTGTGCATGATGACACCCTATTTATTTTTAATAATGAGAGCTCTTGCTGCATTTCATAGACCTCCAAACACAAGGGGATCATATGAGAGGAGTATAGATTTCTTCTGTACCATCTACTGCCATGCTGTGCATTCCGGCTAGAGATGCGTTGGCTCAGTACTTTCAGGAATAACTTTCATGCATAAAAAGATTTATCTTCACTATACTTGTCATCTGGGACATACCACCTGGGACTATCTAGTCAAATATGACATGTTATTATTGACACTGCATACTGATTGAAATGAGGACAGGAGGTTCTATCCACCTGCCAGGTGACAACGAGAATGGCTTCTTGGTAGTGGCCTTCTCTGTGTGGTATCCTGGCCCTAAAGAGGGGCTGAATTCCACTTTCCTCTTGACAAATTGTATGCCTTGTAGGTCTTTCCTGTTTCCCTGCTATTAGGCAAATCAGTTATGTAATATATTGGTTTTAGTCTGAGGGGTTTTATCTTGATTTATTTATTGTGTTTGAGATTAATGCTGTGAGATTATTATTACTGCTGTTGTTGTTGTTGCAGTGCTGATTTTTTTAAAATTGTAAAACTACTTTGAACATGGAAAGATGGTATATAAATTTTTATTTTTTTTATTTTTTTTAAAAAAAATTCAAACAGATTTTTAAGAGTGCAAAGATATGAAGAATCACTCCAGGACCACTGAGTAATCAGCATAGGATTGCACTATAGTCTGCTACACTGGAACTGTATGTTTGTGCCAGACTGGGTAAAGTAAGGTGCTTAAGATCTAGCAGGGGAGGCCACCATGGAGTCAGGGATCCCAGTGATTGGGGGACATGGGAGGTATGGTGGTGGGGCAAGGTTCTATAAGGGAAGGAGATGGAGATATGGATATGCTCAGTCTCCTTCCAGACTTCACCCCATCCTGAGACATGTTGGTAGTGGGGCTAGGAAGACATACCCTTCTCCAACACTGATGTTGTGCAAAGCCAGGTCCATTAATAATAAGACCTCAACTCTGCAAGACTACTTTGCAGCCCAAAAAGTAGACCTGGCATCCATAACCGAGACCTGGGTGCAAGAGGGTGAGAACAACTGCCCCCAACCCAGGTTTCTTGGTCCTCTATCAGTCATAAACTATAGGGTGAGGAGGGATATGGCAGTGCTCATTCAAGAGTCTTTTACCTTCAGACAACTCCCCACACCAAAAATCACCAGCATTGACTGTGTTGGTGGGATGCAGAGGTGAGTTTGGCTATCTGGCTACTGTACCAGCCACCTAACACCCCAGTGGATACCCTGCCTAGCCTGCTGGAGGCAGTAGCTGGCTGGGTGCAAGAGTACCCTAGACTTTTAGTTCTGAGGGACTTCAATGTCCATGTTGATGATGCTGCCTCCTCTCAAGCTATGGACCTAGTGTCATCCATGGTAGCACTGGGACTCTCTCCATTTGTATTAGCTCCCACGCACCAAGCAGGCCACACACTGGATTTGATTTTTCGAATGGGGATACATGTGGATCTGGATACTATTGACATAGTGCCATGGTCAGACCACTGTTCTGAAGGTTTGTCTGAGTACCCCAACTCCTCCTCATTTAGATGGCAAGCTGATTTATGCTTACCCATGGAGACTAATGGATTCAATTGGCTTCCAGAATGCCCTGTGGGATCCGATGCCACCTGGTGCCTCATTAGATGAACTGGTAGAGAACTGGCATAGCTGACTCTCTGAAGCCATCAATGAGATCACTCCTCAATGCCCTCTTCACTGCCATGTCAGATTTGCCCCTTGGTATACATTGGAGCTGTGCCTGATGAAATGGGAGCTAAGACAACTAGAACGAGTATGGCAATGTACTAATGAAGAAGCTGCAAGAGCATCGTAAAGGATATTTATGAAAACCTATGATATGACAGTGAAAGCCACAAAGAAGAAATTCTATGCATCTTCCATTGCATCCGCAAGTCCAATTCAATTATTTAGAATAATTAGATCATTAATTCCCTTTTACAAGGAAACCAAAGGGGAGCTCTAGTGAGCTATTTTGCAGATAAAATCTTGTCACTCCACCAAGACCTCCCATCCACAGTTCAATATGTGAATTGGAAGCCCCTTGGCCATCTTCTTGCCCAACACTGGACCAGTTCAGTCAACTCTCCCAGGAAGAGGTTGACAGGATCCTGGTTGCTGAGAAGCCCACCACTTGCTTCCTTGACCTGTGTTCATCATGGCTGCTGAAAGCCAGTGGTGATGGGATACAAGTACCCCTGGGACATATTGTCAACTTGTCCTTGAGCTCAGGGACTTTCCCAGGGCTTTTGAAGGAGGCGGCGGCGAGACCACTCCTGAAAGAAATATCCTTGGATCCGACAGATCCAGCCAACTACCACCCAGTGTCTAACCTCCCATTCCTGGGTAAGGTAGTGGAGAGGGTGGTGGTAGAACCACTACAGGCATTCCTTTTTTTTTGGATAACTCCTCTATCCTGAATCCATTCCAGTCCAGCTTCCACCCTGGTTATAGGATGGAGATGGAGATGGTGCTGGTCGCCCTCACGGATTAGCTCTGGAGACACCTGGATTGAAGCAGGTCAGCACTGCTATTGTTAGACTTAACAACAGTGTTTGACTTGGTTGATTATGATCCTATGACCCACTGCCTTGCCAATGCAGGGATATGGGGGACTGCCTTACAGTAGCTGACCTCCTTCCTTCATGGTCAGGGACAAAGGGTGGTGCACGGGGAGAGGGTTTCTCCACAGTACCCTTTGGTATGCAGCGTCCCTCAGGGGGCAGTCCTCTCCCAGATGTTATTCAACATCTATATGCACCTTCTTGCCCAGCTGGTCCAGGGGGTTGGGCTGGGTTGTCACTAGTACGCTGATAACACCCAGCTGTATCTGTTGATAGAGGGCCATCCGGATTCCTCCACAGATATTTTAGCCAAGACATTGGAGGCTGTGGCTGGCTGGCTGTGGCAGAGTCAACTGAAACTAAATCCATCTAAGACAGAGGTCCCATGCCTGAGCCATGGGGGGACAAGAGTGGGAATCCAGCTCCCAACCCTTGATGGGACATCCTTGACTTGAATGCCAATGGTGAGGAGTCTGGCTGTGATCCTGGATGCCTCACTTTCAATGGAGGCCCGAGTCACAAATCTTGTAAGATCAGCTTTTTACTATCTTCAGATGGTTAGGCAACTAGTTCCCTATCTTTCCCCCCCATGACTTAGCCACAGTTATCCATGCAATGGTCACCTCCAGGTTAGACTATTGTAACTTGCTCTACACAGGGCTGCCCATGAATCTGACCCCGAAACCTCAGTGGTTCAAAATGCAGTAGCACATCTCCTGAAGGGGACACCACTGAGAACACATATAAGACCAGTGCATCGTCAGCTGCATTGGCTACCAGTTGAGTACCAGACCTGGTTCAAGGTTATGGTACTAACTTTTAAAGCCCAATGAGGTCTGGGACTAACATATCTGCAGGATTGTCTCTCCCAGTATGTCCCCAGAAGAGTGTTATGCTCCTCAGAACAACAGCGCCTGATGATCCCTGAGCCAAAAGACATCTGTTTAGCCTTTTCAGTTCTTGCCCTGGCCTGGTGGAACACTTTCCCAAGCGAGATCAGGGCCCTGTAGGACCTATTACAGTTCCACAGGGCCTGCAAAATGGAGTTGTTCTGCCAGGCCTTTGGTTGAGGGGGCAGGTGTCAACATTGCATTGGCCTCCCCTGCTCCACCATGTTCCACCTTGCCTCACTTATTTTCCAGGGATTCCACTAATTCAACTGTGCTACTGATGGTGGTTGCCTCTCTTGTCCATCTTGGGCACACATACAGGATCCATATAGAAGTTCCTGTCAAGTTGCAATTGCCATCTTGTGGATTATGTTATTGGGGTTTATTTGGTTTTAATCATAAGCATACTGTGATGTTTTAACTGTTTTATTCTGTCATAACCCACCCTGAGCCAGCTTGCAGGGGAGGGCGGGATAGAACTAAAATAAATAAATAAATACTTTCCCTAAAATACAAAGCTGGGGAAAAAACAGACTTTTGATCATGATTTAAAAAATAAACAGTAAATCAACGCTTTCTCAAATTTACTATGGCCTTTGTTTGTCTTATAATGAAGATTTCAAAAGGGAACTGGAAATGGCCGCTTTTGTTATACCATCCAAGCAGAACCATTAGATTACAATCAGAAGATTCTTGTTTTTAATTCATTGATTTTTGCCTGAATGAATTCATTCGTCAGCCACATTCAGTTCTCTCTACTTTTTCCTCCCCGGCATTTGTGACAGAGTGGGATTATTAAAACATTTCTGTCTTGGTATATTTTGTCCTCCTGAAATGTATTGTTTCCAGTTTTATTATCTGTTGCAGCTGGATGTTTTTGGCATACCCTCGATGAGGCTGCAAATGGGAGAGGAAGAGAGGTGAACCCTTCAAAATGCAAAATGTCTGAAAAGATCGGAATGATTCTATGCCTCACTATAATTCAGTGAGCACCAGGGACATTAATATTCTACTTCTTTACACCATGGTAAAATTCAAATGAGGTTGGAAAACCATCGTTTCTTGTGACAGAAACTTAAAATGTGATAAGGAAGCTAGGAGGGAAGAGAATCCTTATGATTTTTTTTTTAAGCCAGTAGAACACTGTTCTCTGGGGTCTACTATACACCTTAGTAACGGATGATATACTTGTATTTAGCCACTTGGCCATTAAGAGGCGTGAAGATCACAGCTATAGCGCAATTCACATTGAATGAAAACACAGCAAAGGCACACAAAAAGTTCTTTTCTTTATTAAATGTACATATCGTTCATCCACCCTGGAGATGGTGGCAGAGTACATAGGGCTTTCCAAGAGATCTCCTACCCAGGAATTCACCAAGCCCAGCCATGCTTAGCTTCAGCAAGGCAGATATTACTATATATTGCCATATTCCCATCCAGTCAACTTACGGTTTAGATGTAAAGCATTGAACTGCAGCTCAAGAAGACCCTGGATTGAACCTGGGTGCCCCCTCAACTGATTTTTATACTGCCAGTCATTCTCTCACAACCAAGCCAACCTCACAAGGCTGTCGTTGTGAA
Organism: Gekko japonicus; assembly: GCF_001447785.1. Taxonomy (NCBI): domain Eukaryota; kingdom Metazoa; phylum Chordata; class Lepidosauria; order Squamata; family Gekkonidae; genus Gekko; species Gekko japonicus. The sequence goes on along the minus strand of NW_015160888.1, from coordinate 375,215 downwards.
GATAAAATGGATGAGGGGAGAATAACATAAGGAGTTCCAGTCCTCATTTAGGAGAAAAGTGGGGCATAAGAACGTATGTAAGTCCAACACTCTGTCACACAGTGGCCAAAAATACCAGGTGCCATCAGGAGGTCCAGCCGTGGGGCCAGGACACCAAAAGCCCTCCCACTGTTGCCCCCCCCCAAGCACCAAGAATACAGTGCATCACCTGCCCCAGCCTGTGAGTTCCTATCTATACCTTGTGGCTAATAGCTACTGATGGACCTCTGCTCCATATGTTTATCTAATTCCCTTTTGAAGCCGTCCATGCTTGTAATCGCCACCACCTCCTGTGGCAGTGAATTCCATGTGTTAATCACTCTTTGGGTGAAGAAGTACTTCCTTTTATCTGTTCTAACCCGACTGCTCAGCAATTTCATTGAGTGCCCACGAGTTGCCTGTGACCTGATAACAACAGCAACAGCAACAACAAAAAACTTAAAACAGGTATTTCCCAGTGTCAGGGATAAGAAGCGTCAGCTCTACAAGTAAAAGCATCATAGTAGATTGGTAAATAAAGTATCTAAATAAATAAATGTCATATATGATGTACTAGGAAAAAGGCCCGTTGTGGAAATAAATACAACGGCCTCTATAAAGAGGCTCTGGGCAGGTGCCCCGGCCTTGGACACTCAGTGTCAATTTGCTGTGGCGACCTCAGCAGGGTATAATGACACTGAGTCCACCATTTTCTCCAGAGGAACTGATCTCTGCTACCTAAAGAACAGTTGTAATTTTGAGTGATCTTCAGCCCTCACCTGGAGATTGGCAACGATGGTTCCCCAGAAGGGAATGGTTGGTTTGGAGGGTGGAGTCTATGGTTTTGTACCTGTCTGAGGTCCCACGCCTCCTGAAACCTCACCCTCTCCAGGCTCCATCCCTCACATCTCCAGGAATTTCCACCTGGAGTTGGCAACCCTATCTCCTGCCCAGCCAATTATCAACCTACCTTTATTTCCCCCTCACTCTCCAGCTTTCCACCCCCCACACACCTGCAGCCTCTCCCGTGCTCTGAAGCCCTGACTGCTACGTCACATTGGCTGTCATAAGGGGGCCACCTCAGCAGCATATAAGGATACAGAGCCCACCATTTTCTCCAGGGGAACTGATCTCTGCCATCTGAAAAGCAGTTGTAATTCTGAGTGATCTCCAGCCCTCACCTGGATATTGGACACATTTAACCTCAGAACAGCAAAACTGTTTAGAATGTTAGAGGCAAAAGCCAATCAAGTTGCATATGCAAATAACCTCTGCGTTCCAAGGCAAAGGCCAATGAGGCTGCATATGCAAATAACCTCTGTGTTCTGACTGGCTATGGGGGGGAGAGGAATGTTGGAGGCAGAACTCAGGCAAAGCAGCCAGTGGATAGGGAGACCTTCTGAATGACAGATCAGAGAGCGAACTGATTTTGGAGCATGTGGAATGTTCTAGAGAAGTGCCACCACCATTCGGCTTTAGTTATAAGGGAGATTCCTGTAAAACCACAGGGCCTGTAAAACAGAGCTCTTCCACCAGGCCTTCGATTAGGAGCCGCCACTGAACGAGCTACTGAACATCTATTACTGGCACTTTCTTTGGGATAATCATATGGGGCCAACTACAACGATTGCTATCTGCACTTTATTGTTTATATGTAATTTGCACTTTATATTTTATTGTTGAATTTTATCTGTTTTTATTGTAAATTATTATTGTACACTGCCTTGAGCCTGCTTGTCAGGCAAGGCGGGATAGAAATTTAAATAAATAAATAAATAAATTCAAAATAGGGCCATTAGCGTTGCTAGCCTCCAGGTGGGGCCTGGAGATCCCCGGCTTTTACAACTGATCTCCAGCTGACAGAGATCAGCTCCCGGGGAGAAAATGGCTGCTTAGAAGGGTGGACTGTATGGCATTGTACCATGCTGAGGCCCCCTCCCCAAACCCTAAAGTCTCCAGGTATTTTCCAATTCAGACCTGGCAACCCTAAAGGGCACAATCCTTCCCCACAGGAAAGGCAGTATTTATCTGACATGCATAGTCAGAGGGCTCAATAGATCTAAGCCCTTATCTCCTTCTCTTTCGCAAATACCATGAAAGTAGGATGTCAAGACATCCAATGAAATGAGAAGTCTGGGTGCTTCCTATATTCCTTCCCCAGGTATCCTTCTGTGAGCTAACCAACCTTACATTCCTCATAAAGCAGGGAACAGAAGAAACAAGGCAATCCCTCCATTTGTGGGCTGCGTACTTTAGGCAAAGAAGCCGTGGCTCAGTGATAGAACATCTGCTTAGCCTGCAGAAGGTCCCGGATTCAGTCCCTGGGATCTCCAGGTAAAAGTATCAGGCAATGTGAAAAACCCTGGAGAACTGCTAGTAGCCAGAGTAGAAACTATTGATACTGATTCAGTGTAAGACAGCTTCACGTGTTCATGTAGGAAAGGAGCATGCCCATACTATTTGGAACTAAAAATCAATGGATACAAGCACGGGACTTGCAAGGACTTGCAAAGTGCATCTCATTTTTCACTTCCCCACAATTTCCTCCTTACCTTCCATGAAAGCCTCCACAGTCTCTCTCCCTTTCCTAGTTCCTAACCCTAACCCTTCCCACCCACAGGTCAACCTATCTTTATCTACACCCCTGTATTAAGCTATTGCTCCTTCCTTCCCACTGGCAGCCTCTGCCTAGGTAAACTATGGCCCAGTAGTGTGGTACCAGACCACCTCACATGTCTCTTGAGAAACCTTGTCAAGAAGCGACAGTTAGAACCGGATATGGAACAACTGATTGGTTTAGCATCGGAAAGGGAGTACGACAAGGATGTATATTGTCACCTTGCTTATTTAATATATATGCAGAGTACATCATGCAAAATGCTGGCCTGGATGAATCACAAGCCGGAATTAAGATTGCTGGGGAAAAGATCAACAACCTCAGATATGCAGATGATACTGTAACGAGCAGATCTTTTTATTGGACTTTTACACATGAATAAAGTTGATATTAAAAGGACTGCTTGGGATGCTGACCAGAAACTCTGGGATATAAGGGGTCAAGGAAAGGCTATTGGAGACAGGAAAAACAGCTGAAGTATTAACCAGCTAAAGCAAACATCGACTCAGGAAAGAGGCCCCTAGTTATCTGTATGTTAAGCTTGAAGAAGCAACTACACAATGGGTTTCTAGGACGTGCCTAGACATGATGTCTCCAAGATAGTAAGTTTGACCCTGAAGATCAACCCTCCCAGAAGATTTATCACACATAGCACCTGTTGTTTACTTGACACGCTGACACTACAGATGACCTTTTGCAGACACTGTTCCACGTGACCTCGGCTTCTATCTAAGCACCACCTTACTAGTTAATTAGTATAATGAAAATTGACACAATAGCCAATCACGGAC
>NW_015160888.1:370185-371394 GCF_001447785.1 Gekko japonicus | reverse complement strand
GGGGTTTCCCGGTGGGTGCAAGTCGATCGGGAGGGCTGTCGGCTGTGTGGAGGCTGGGGGAGAGGTGACTTGGAGTGGCGACGCTGCTGAAGGAGGTGTCGAGGAGAAGCCGACGGAGTCGATCAGGCGGCACCAGAGAGGTGAGGGCGGGCCCAGGAGTGGTGAAGCGGCTGGATGCGGAGGTGTGGAGAAGTTGGTGGAGTCGACTGGACGGCACGGGAGGAGAGAGTGTTGGACTGGAGCTGCCATGCCCACGCCGGGCGGTTCTATGCCCTCTGGTGGCGTGTTACATCCTTTGGCTGATCCAGACAGCAGAGGAAGATCGTGGGGCTGAGCTCAGTGCGAGGAAGGCTCAGAGAACAACGTGGCCCTCTTGTGGCCAGAGAAGAGAACTGTGAGCTCAGTGGATCGAATACCAGCAAGAGTACATCATGCAAAGGGAGCTGCTGATGGGATAGGTTATTAGAGTTGTATGTGGTGTGAATGTTTCTGTCTGGCTGCTGGGATGTGTGTTTGGTTGGCTGCGCTGGTTGACTGGAGTGTCAGGAGTAGTGGTAGTGGTTTTATTGTTGGGTTGCATTTAATGATATGTTTCAGTTGACCTGAGGTAGCTTAACTGTTGAGTATTTTGAGCAGCTTTGAACTGTAATAGTAATTGTTAATGTGTTTAGCGGCAGTGGAGTTTCTGGCTTTGAGTGGAGCGTTGGCGGTCTGAAGGGTTTTTTTTTAGCTTAACTGTTGAGTATTTTGAGCAGCTTTGAACTGTAATAGTAATTGTTAATGTGTTTAGCGGCAGTGGAGTTTCTGGCTTTGAGTGGAGCGTTGGCGGTCTGAAGGGTTTTTTTCAGAGACGGTCAGTGGGACACATAATGGAGCGGCAGATTCCGGTGCTCTTGGGGAGGGGGAAGTTCAGCGGTGGGCCGAGGCAGAGGGAGTACGGAAGGATACGGAGAACCAGAAGAGCTCGGTGTCCTTCCAGCCTACGGCCCATCCCAAGGGTGGTTGGCAGCGGGGTCAGGATTGGTATTCCCCCTCCGTCATTGGTGTTCTGTAATGCCAGGTCCATTAACAACAAAGTCACAGTCCTACGTGACTTAGTGACAGAACATCAGGCGGACCTGGCATGCGTGACCGAGACTTGGGTGAGGGAAGGGCTCTCACCCAGTTAGCCCCACCAGGCTACTCGGTCCTTCACCAATCGCGGAAGAG
>NW_015160888.1:362715-367087 GCF_001447785.1 Gekko japonicus | reverse complement strand
ATAAATAAATAAATAAATAGACAGTGTCATCGATGCAACAAACATGAAATTGAGCAAACTTCAGAGGACAGCGGAAGATAGGAGGGCCTGGCGGGATCTGGTCCATGGGGTCACGAAGAGTCAGACTCGACTGTGCGACTGAACAACAACAACAACAAAGTGTGGTACAAGTTACCAGGCTGGGCCCAGTCACACAGCCAGTTGCACAGTGGGTAACTTCCAAGGACTTGAAGGGGGCACCTTACTTTCCCATGTATCTCCCTTTCCAAATCATTTCCTCTTTCCCGCCACTTGCCAGTCCCCATATCTTCAACTTTCCCTGGTCCCTTCTCTCCTTCTCTCCCACCAACCAATGTATCTTTTAACTGTCCCCAATCTTAAGCTATATTATTATTTATTTACTTCATTTCATTCCTACTTTCTCCACAACAGAGACCAAAATCAACATTCATTGTTCTCCTCTCCTCCATTTTATTCTCACAACAACCCTTTGAAGTAGGTTAAATTGAGACTATGTGACGGGCCCAAGGCACCCAGTGAGTTTCCACAGCAGAGTGGGGATCTGATGGTGGATCTCCCAGATCCTAGCCTGAAACTCTAAGCCAGGGGTGTTGAACTCATTTGTTACTACATTGGGCCCCGTGGGGCCCGGCATCCCCAACTTCCTACCAAGCCCCCCCCCCCAACTCTCTGGGCTGCCTGGAGGACTCCCTGCTGCCACCCCTTTCCTTTACCCACCTGCCAGCAGCCCCGCAGGAGTCTCCTTGCCTTCCCTGCAAAGCCGTGGCAGGCAGCCAGCTGGCTAGGGGAGGAAGAAGCATGCATGGCAGTGGTGGAGGCTGCTTCCCGGAGAGGAGGTGGTGGAGAGGAGGAGGAGGGCCCTGTGAGGGGATGACAGCAGGCAGGCTGCTGGCCGGGGGAGAGCCACCAAGGACACTGCAGGCTAGAGGAAAATGAGGCAACCTGTGCATCCAACAGCAGCTGATGCTTCCCGGGCTCAGCAGTGGGGAGGAGGAGGAGGCCCCCCACACGGGGCCCATGGCAGGAAGGTGGCGGGTTGGGGGAGAGCCACTGCAGGCTGGGGGAAAGCGAGGCATACTGTGTGCTCGACAGCAGCTGACACTTCCCCAGCCCAGCAGTGGGGAGGAGGAGGAGGCCCCGCTTGCAGGGCCCATGGCACAAAGGTGGCGGGCATTGGGAGAGCCGCCGAGTTCACTGCAGGCTAGAGGAAAGTGAGGCACACTGTGTGCCCAACAGCAGCTGCTGCTTCCCAGGCCCAGAAGTGGGGGGGGAGGCTCCCCACTTGGGGCTCACGGTAGGACGGTGGCTGGCTGGGGGAGAGCCACCGAGGCCGCAGGAAAGCGAGGCACACTGTGCACCTGGCAGCAGCTGCTGCTTTCCAGGCCTGGCAGTGGAGATGAGGAGGAGGCCCCCAACGTGGGGCCATGGCAGACAGGCGACTGGCTGAGGCTGCGGTGAAGCAAGTGGAGGAAGATGGAGGAGAGGCGGCTGCAGCAGCAGCAGGGGAAAGTGTGGGACTTGTGTGGTGCCTGGGGTTTTCCCCCTTGGTGGTGTAAGGAGGGGGGTGCACAGGAGAAATAATGAAATAATTAAATTATCTAAAGTGCCCCCCCAAGAAAGTCAAATGCCCCCCAACTTAGTAATTCCTGGCTATGGGCCTGTATGAGGGCCAGATTTGACATAAATGGGACTTTGTTGGGCCGGGCCATGTATGTCAAAATGTAATGCTAGGTAGAGGAGATCTAAACTTTATAAATGATACTAACAAACACAATTAAAGATATTATAGCAGCGATTCCATTGGAGCCCCACATTAGGAGGGTGTGTGTTAAATTTGCTCTTAACAGCAGCCTGGGCAGAGCTTGCAATCAGCTCCACCTTTTGAAAACACTGATTCACCTTTTATGTCAGAGCGTTGTAAAATGACACCGGCTAATGTACAGTGAGAATAGGCTGGGCTGTGCATTGCACAAAACAGGTCTTTCAAAAAAAGCTCTTTCAAAAGAATGGGTCAGAAATTAAATGAAAAACAAAACACCACACTAAGCTTATGTGAAAACCACAGAAGGAATTGCATTTTGAAATCCATCCTTCCAGCCTTGAGCGGCAATTTTAGATGAAAAATCTGTCTGTGAAGCAAAATTCTGGCCAGTTGTATTGGTAGTGCCGCTGCTTCACTGTTATAAATTACTGGCTTCAAACTAAGGCTCTAGAAGTTTTCTCTCATGAGGGGAAACTCAGTCGCTCTACATTGTTGATTTATGAAGTCATTGGGTGCATGAAAAGCCACACATTGGCTGCAATCCTAATAACACTTTTTTGGGGAGGTGGCTCTCCCCCAGCCAGCCACCGTCCTGCTGTGAGCCCCAAGTGGAAGGAAGCTCTGCAGGAACAGGAAGTCTCCAGAAGATCCAATCAGGAGCCAGCAAGGACATAACTTGAAATTATGGGCAGTCCCTAATCTTGCTGTAACTACAAGTCCTTCAGCTGTCCCTGTATGGTGATCTTCAGAGGGCCAATTTGGTGTAGTGGTTAAGAGTGGAAGGACTCTAATCTGGAGAATGAGGTTTGATTCGCCACTCTGCCACATGCAGCCAGCTGGGTGACCTTGGGTCACTCACAGTTCCCTCAGAGCTCTTCTCTCAGAGCTCTCTCAGCCCCACCTGCCTCACAGGGTGTCTATTGTGGGAAGGGAAGGAGATTGTAAACTGCTCTGAGACTCTGAGTGAAGGACAAGGTATAAATCTAGCTTCTCCTCCTCCTCCTCCTCCTTCCAGCATTATAAACCTTGCATATTCCAACAGTAAGTACCACTGAATAAAATAGGAATAAATTCTGAGTTCAGGGGCCCAGAACCAGCTGGCTCTCCCAAGCTGCAAGGAAGCCAAGCTGATGACAACCAGGGCCATGGCTTTCTTAGTGGTGGCTCTGTACTGGTGGAATGAGCTCCCAGTAGAGATCAGGGCCCTGTGGGACCTTTTACAGTTCCACAGGGCCTGAAAAATGGAGCTCTTCCACCAGGCCTTTGGAGCCGCCACCACAGTTAAATACCATCAATAGTTAACAGCAGTAGGACAGAGAGCCCTGTGTCCCTGGAATTCTAACAACGGCTGGCACCAATCGATTTAATGACATCTGAAGGAGATCTGAGAGCCAATCATCTGGAGAGAGAATTGAGTACGGCAGCCATCGCTGAAGCAACAACAACCAAGGATAATAATACTAGCACTTATTATGTCATCAAGTGGTTGTAGTATTGTTTTTAAGTGTTTTAATAGTTTTTACTGTAATTTATGCATTGTTTTATGTAAGCCTCCCTGAGCTGGCCTCGGCTGGGAGGGCAGGGTAGAAATCTGACAAAATAAAATAAATAAATAAAACTTCCTTCAAGAGTGTGTGTGTGGGAAGAAGGTGAGATCCACAGTGTCCCCCATCCCACTGCATCCCACTGCATTGGTCCTAAGAGTCCTCCCGTGGTGGGTGTAGGAGGCTGGAGGGAAAAAAATGTGAGGCAGTTTTTGTGAGCACCAGTCTAGTTGTGAAAGCCTGGATGCAATCCAAAGTATTTTAGGCATGGATAGACTTTCGGTTGATGGCGACATGCTAGCAGACTCACCTCCCTGACCTCCCGGGGTGAAGCTGCGCTCCAGCCAAAGGAGGGGGGGTGCAGGCTCACTACTCCCCCAGGGACCCGGCTGAAGGGACCCTGGCCATGGAGCTTTTGAGAGGTTGCCTCTTCGACAGCATAATGCTGGAGAATTGAGGCACCCCTCTACTCTGATGGTTCTTTGTGCTGAGAGACCTAATGGACTAAGTGACGCTGACCGGGGCAAGCGCAGGAGATCGAGCATGAAATGGAGTATAAACGAGGTCTGTGGACCGATTATGAATGTGAGTCGTTAAGCATTGATTAAAAAGAAAAGAAGCTCCCCACCCCCACCCCACGGAACAGAAGATAAGGCGAGCGGGGGAGGGATGCCTCCCAAACGCATAGACTTTTCAGCGATTGAGGGGGGGAGTGGAAGCATAAAAGGTTAAAACTGCTAAGGAGTACTTACCAAGGCAAGTGCGAGAGTTAAGGAGCATATTCAGAGACTTTCAAAAAGTTTGCGAAAGTAAACAAAGAGAAAAACATGGCGGGGAAGAGGACGGAGTAAGAGAAGCATCTGAAATCGAAAGTAACTGAGAGCCCAAAACCGGAAGGAGTCTACGAGCCGGCAAAGACTTTGGCAGACTCCATGCACCACCTGCTGGACCAAATGAATAATCTTAAAGAGCAGATGACATCAATGACCCAGTGTATCACCACTCAACAAAACCAGATCAGCGAGACCCTGAAAATGATGAATCA
>NW_015160888.1:342382-362168 GCF_001447785.1 Gekko japonicus | reverse complement strand
GAGCTGGACTCAGGTTCTTCTGGAGAGGACTCTCTGCCTGAGAAAGGGGCAGCAGCTCCTAAAAGTCCTTATAAATTGTGGAAGAGACTGGACAAGAAGAAGTGAAGGCTGAAGGTCTCTGAATTGTGCCTTTGAAAAATTTTGAATTGAGATGCTTTGGGGTATTTCCTGATATCAGTTAAATTTAAGATGTGGGAAAAGTTAACAGACTATGTGACTCAGTTTGTAATGAGATTAATATGATTAAGACTAGATGTGTATTTAAGATGATTAGAAGATCTCGTCTCTTGGGTTTTTAGTCAGTAGTGGGTATCTTTTCTTTATCCCCCTTAAATGTAGTCCCCTTCCTTATTTCTGTTATAGTTTATAGTTTTAATAAAAATGCAATTAAAAATTCCCCATCGAGGAAAAAAAACCACACAAAGTATTTTAGGCATGGTGTGAAGGGGAAAAAACCCTGTATAACAATTCCTAAATTAATGAGCATACAATTCTTGGATGAAAAATGTTGGTAAGTCTGCCATCTGTTTTCAAAGACTATTTATCTGTAGCTGAACTGTAAATTTCAGACTGAATTCTGCTTTTGGTAGAATTCAGTGGCAACACCACACAAAATAACATTTCCAGCTAAAAACTGCCACCAATGTAACAGCTACAAAAGCAACTGCCATATTGATATCACTTCCCCTCTAGTAAAAGGTAAAGGTAAAGGTTCCCTTGCTCGAAAGCCAGTCGAATCCGACTCTAGGGTTGCGGTGCTCATCTCCGTTTCAAAGCCGAAGAGCCAGCGCTGTCCGAAGACGTTTTCGTGGTCATGTGGCCGGCATGACTAAGCACCAAGGCGCACGGAACGCTGTTACCTTCCCACCGAAGTGGTACCTATTTATCTACTTGCAATTTCTTGCTTTCGAACTGCTAGGTTGGCAGGAGCTGGAACTAGAGATGGGAGCTCACTCTGTCATGTGGCACCCGGGTCTCGAACTGCTGAACTACTCACCTTCCACAGCCTGCAGTTCAGCGTCTTAACCACTTGAGCCACCGCAGCTCCTTCCCCTCTAGTAGTCAGCTCCAAACATAAAGGCCTTCAATTGCTTTTATGAGATGCTCATGTTAGGGTAGGAGCAGCAGTGGCTCAAGTGGTTGAGACGCTGAACTGCAAGCTGGAAGGTCAGTAGTTCAGCAGTTCAACACCCGAGTGCAGCATGAGCTCCCGTCCCTGGTTCCAGCTTCTGCCAACCTAGCAGTTTGAAAGCAAGAAATCGCAAATAGATAAATAGGTACCACTTCTGTGGGAAGATAGCAGCATTCCGTGTGCCTTGGCATTTAGTCATGCTGGCCACATGACCATGGAAACGTCTTCGGACAGCGCTGGCTCTTCGGCTTTGAAACGGAGATGAGCACCGCAACCCTAGAGTCGGATTCGACTGGCTTTCGAGCAAGGAAACCATGTTAGGGGATTGGTGAAAAGGTAGTTTCATAACTGTGCTGCAGCCCTCAGACAATGTCTTTTCAGGGCTGAACTGGGAGATCAAACAGATGGTCTTCCACATGGTGCTCCTGTGGAATACAGAAATGACCCAGGCACCTGACACAATTGCTCTTAAGGGCCCACTCCATTGTAGAGCTCAAACTACCCTGTAGTATACCCTGGAGCTGAAAGCAATGAAACAACATAGGAAACGACTGGAGTGCAGTTGGAGGAGAACTTCCAGTGAATGCAACAAAACCTGGTATGTGCCTATAATCGAGTATATCTTGAGGCAGTGAGGGTAGCAAAGAAACAATACCTCACTGTTTCTATTCAATCATTTTTCCCCACCCAGTGGAGCTTTTCAAGATTGTCCAGGGCTTATTACATTCTGGTGGCGCCCTGCCTTTGGAACAATATCACAGCTGGGGCCTGCCTGGTGCCAGACTTGCCATCCTTTAGGTACCAGGTCAAGACAGCCCTCTCCACAGAGGCCTTCAAAGATCTTTTTGGACATTCAGGGGCTCAATATGATTAGCAAGGTGGTGCTGTTAACTGTTCTTGCTGTTTATACTGTTTTAATGTTTCTACTTTTTAATGTTTTGTATTAATTCCTATTTATTGTATTTTACTGTTTTTGTATTGTTGTAAATGTAAACTGTCCGGAGAGCTTCAGCTATGAACAGTATAGAAATGCAATTAACAACAACAATAATGTAACTACTTTTGAGACCCATCCATGGTGTGAGGTTCCGGGAAACTGCCTTGATTCCCACATAAAAAGTAGTATTGATAAAAGAAATCTCTAAATTTCTCTTTCTCCCTGAAATCCATCTCAAATTTCTCTCTGAAATCCATTTCTTTCCCACTTTTTTAGGAATTGGGAGTCAGTTTCCAATCAATTATATTTTGATCAAAGAGAGATTGGGAAAGAGCAGGGGCAGGAAGGGAGGTTCTGCAAAATACTCTGTAGGTGTTCAGAGGCAGGCAAGGTCTTCCCAAACCCTAATTTCCTGCTAGATCACTTCTCTGTGGTGTTTAACATAAAAGAATAGCAAGGACTGAAGTTACAAAAGGGTGCACTGATTTTTCTGCAAAGAAATCAAAGATAAATGAAAGAGGAATCTTTCTTTTAAGAGAGAAAAAAGAGAATAAGAGGAATTGATTTCTATGTCTTAAAAAAGTGAATTTCAAAAAAGATAGAAAGAAATTCCCCTCCCTATAACAATGCTAGTCAAAAGACAGCAATGTTTTCATGTGGTCTATTCCTTGCATTGCCTAGATGAGATTTGCAAGAATGTTTTTTTTTTTTCAAAATGTAAAACATCCCTGAAGTAAAAGGCTGTGGGATCCAAGCTGGATCTTTATTTGTTTATTTATTTATTTATGCATGCATAAAGAGCTTAACGACTCCGGAGACCTTGCTGGCTAGGTGTTGATCATCCTATACAGCTGGCATTATCTTTGCTTGTCCCCTGGTTGAACCCAACGCTCCACAGTCTCTTCACTAGCCCACTCTGTGTCAAGCTTATAGTCATAGGCATAACTCATAACACAGTTCCAAGATGGATGCCCTTGGTAACAACGGCTTAGGGTTTCTTCATTCAGATGTTTCTTTTTGCTTGCTCATGTGCTTCCATCACGCTGCTGTTTGGGTAGCAAACTTCACATAAGAAGCTCTCCCACTGCTTTGATTCAACTGTTTCTTTTTCTTGGAAGATTTGATAGAAAGTAGCTGAAAGAACAACTTTCTTTAAAAGTACTACATGTCCATCCTCTGCCCTTGTTCCCTATTTGTGGAATGTCATTTTAATGAAGTGTATTGTGGATCAAACATAATTAATTCAAGTAACAGGGTAGTGTTCTGAAGATGACCAGGTTAAATTCAGGAGATTCTACTGCAAACTCAGTTAATCATATCCTTTATCTGTACAATGGGCATATGTGGATGGGTGGCAAGTATGGCGATCATACATACATATGTATGCCTAATTGCCACCCACCTCACCTCTGTAGGCAGATATACAGAGAGCAGGGCTTTTGGGGCACACCTTAACTGGCGGGCTGGACAAAATGGGAGGGGCTATGTGCTACATAGGGGGCCTGAGCCTCCAAACGTAGGCTGGGATCTAGTAGCAACCACAGGCTACAAACCTGCTCCCTCAGGGGGAGTGCAACCCTCTCCAGGACAGGCTGACTCCTCAGTCCTCAAGCAACTTTGTCACTGACCAGCCGCACCTCAGTCTCATCTGGACTAGGCTTGCATTTATTGACTCTATTGAGATGTATTGAATAAATTATACATACACTGGTTTAGGATTAAGGTGTAAATCTGAAATCTTAAGGAAGCGTTTTTTCCCCACAAAATAATTGATTTTGACTTTGTTGGGTACACCAGCTTTTAAAATAGAGCTTTAACAGTGTACTTGTTATCAGGCTATAAATACGGCCTGGGGAGTTATAGGTGAAAAGCAGATGGTCTGTAACACAAATTGGTCTCACCAATATTTTTTTAAAATGGTAATTTTAAAGATTAATTTAGCAATTCATCACATCTGCTTAAAACAGGAAGACTGAAAACACTCACCCTGTCTTCCCGCATTCCTGAGAGCAAAGACTGTGGCTTCAGTCCTACCATTCCGTGGCATTGTTTGAAGCCTTCCTCCCACTCAAAGACCCTCCTTTCTCCCACAGAAGTGTCTCTAATGGCAAAAAGGTCCTTAGCCTGGTAAAAGCTTGAAACTATGCTGAGTGGAGTGGCAGGATGCAAGGTGATGTATTGGGACCTAGCCTAAAGAAAGCTAAAGTTGCATCTCAAGGTCTGACACTCATGTGCCCGCAAAATATCAGAGTGCAACTAAAACATTAAATTTCTAAAAATAACACTGAGGGGGGGATTGTGGCACTGAGGGGGCTAACGATTTTGCTCCTAGCATCATTTTTCCAATGCAAATCTCCCTCCTACTGTTTTCTCTGTTGGGGGAAAAGTCCTTCTGGTTATGCTCACATTTTATATTCCCAGGTTCTTATTGAAAGTTCTAGTAAAAAGAATGTGATTGTAGAAAGTCCAGATAAGTAGTCTATATGAATCTGACAGTCATGTGCCAGATAATATCAGAGTGCAACTAAGACATTAAATTTCTAAAAATAACACTGAGGGGGGGATTGTGGCACTGAGAGGGCTAACCGTTTTGCTCCTAGCATCCTTTTTCCAATGCAAATCTCCCTCCTACTGTTTTCTCTGTTGGGGGAAAAGCCCCTCTGGTTATGCTCACATTTTATATTGCCAGGTTGTTATTGAAAGTTCTAGTAAAAAGAATGTGATTGTAGAATGTCCAGATAAGTAGTCTATATGTTTATTTTTCAAGGATCTTTTTCTAGGCAGGGGAAATTGTTTGTATGGCATATGGGATAAAAGGACAAGTCCTTTTATGGATCAAAAACTGGCTAATTAATAGGAAACAGACAGTGAGTATAAAAGGGCAATTTTCTCAGTGGAGGGTGGTAAGCAGTGGGGTACTGCAGGGATCAGTACTTGGTCCACTGCTTTTTAACTTGTTCATTAATTATTTGGAGTTGGGAGTAAGCAGTGAAATGGCTAAATTTTCAGATGATACGAAGTTGTTCAGGGTGGTGAAAACCAGTGAGGATTGTGAGGCACTCCAAAGGGATCTGTCAAGGATGGGCGAGTGGGCGTCAACATGGCAAATGGGGTTCAATGTGGCCAAGTGCAAGGTGATGCACATTGGAGCCAAAAATCCTAAATATAAATACACATTGATGGGGTCTGAACTGGCAGAGACTGAGCAAGAGAGAGATCTTGGAGTTGTAGTAGATAACTCACTGAAAATGTCGAGACAGTGTGTGACTGCAATAAAGAAGGCCAATGCTATGCTGGGGATTATTAGGAAGGGTATTGAAAACAGATCAGCCAATATAATAATGCCCCTATATAAATCAATGGTGAGACCTCATTTGGAATACTGTGTGCAATTCTGGTCACCACACCTTAAAAAGGATATTATAGCTTTGGAAAAAGTGCAGAAAAGGGCAACTCGAATGATAAAAGGGTTGGAACACTTTCCCTATGAGGAAAGGTTAAAGCGCTTAGGGCTCTTTAGCTTGGAGAAAAGACGACTGAGGGGTGACATGATCGAGGTTTATAAGATTATGCATGGGAAAGAGCAGGTAAAGAAAGAGGTACTTTTCTCCCTTTCTCACAATACAAGAACCCGTGGGCACTCCATGAAATTGCTGAGCGGTCGGGTTAGAACGGATAAAAGGAAGTACTTCTTCACCCAAAGAGTGATTAACACATGGAATTCACTGCCACAGGAAGTGGTGGCGGCTACAAGCATGGACGGCTTCAAAAGGGAATTAGTTGGACCTCCTGATGGCACCTGGTATTTCTGGCCACTGTGTGACACAGAGTGTTGGACTGGATGGGCCTTTGGCCTGATCCAACATTGGCATCTCTTATGTTCTTATGTTCTTATATGTGTGCAGGTATTTCTGGATGTGGCATTTGCCCCTGACCCATTTGGTCTGGTATTGTGAATTGATCTCTTATGACATTTGTGGTTTTACAGCTTTTGCTATTCTGTAAAGCTGCCTTGAATTTGTAGAGAAAAAGCGTAGTGTGTCAATTCCGGCTGCTGACCATTGTTTGTAGCTGGAGGTTAGAATGCCCGGTGGGAACCAGGATTGATTTTAAAAAGTTTGGAATCTAGAGACCGGTGGTAGTAATTTGGTTCTATAGCGATCCCATACTTTCAAAGTCATGGAGATTATTGGGTTGTTATTTAAGGTCAAAATTCAGTGATATATTAAAAACAAAAGAGAACCTTGTTCGTTGACTGCCTCCTCAACTTTTTAAAGAAACTGGTTGTAGGATTCTGTTTCTTTCTTGAATCTTTTATTTCCATATTCCACCATTCTTTAAAGTATCTTTAAATATTATGCAATCCTAACAGCACTTCCCTTGACATAAGAATGGGACTTACTTCCAAGTATACTGCTTCAGATTGTTTCCTTAACATTTGCCACAAACCTGTGAAGTAAGTTAAATCAGAGATAAGAACTGCTGAAAGTTCACTTGATAGATTTGAACTAGGATTGTCCGGTTTCCAATCCCAGCTACACAAACCTGGCTAGGCTCTAGCAGCCCACACAGTTGCTGGGAGCCAAGCCATTCACCAAGACCATCTGCTCCTCCTTCAGGATGCCAATGTGGGAATTTGTGGGGTAGCCTTGAAGTGGCTCACCTCATTCCTCCTTGGTTGGGGACAGAGGATAGCGCTAGGGGAAGGGTGTTACCAAGGTACCCCTTAACATGTGGGGTTCCTGAAGGGACTATCCTCTCCCCAATGTTGTTTAACATCTACATGTACCCCCTCGCCCAGCTAGTATGGAGTTTTGGGCTGGAGTGTCACCAGTATGCTGATGATACCCAGCTATTTCTGTTAATGGGTGGCTGCTCAAATATCGCCCTGCAAAACCTGGCCGAGGGCCTGGAGGCCATGGCGGGATGGTTGAAGAAGGGTCAGCTGAGACTGAATCCAACTAAGATGGAGGATCTGTGGCTGGGGTTGGAGTCAGGGCTAGGGTGCCAAGTTCCCCCCCATGACGGTGCAACATTGTTACCAGTGCAGACTGTCAGGAGCTTGGGTGTGGTCTTGGATACCTCCCGATCTATGGAGGCCCAGATCACAAAAGTTGCCAAGCTGACATTTTTCCATGTGTGCCAAGTGCAGTTGTTGGCCCCTTTCCTGTCTTGCCTTGACCTAGCCATAGCAATTCATGCAACGATCACCTCCAGATTGGATTACTGTAACTTGCTTTATGCTGGCTTGCCCTTGAGACTGATCCAGAAGCTCCAGCTGATCCAAAATGTAGCAGCGCGAGTCCTGATGTGTCAGCTGCACTGTCTTCCAGTGGAGTACCGGGTCAGGGTCAAGGTTTTGGTTCTGACCTTTGAGGCCTTAAGTAGTCTGGGACCAGTGTACCTGCAGGACCGCCTCCTCCAGTATATCCCCTGAAGAGCATCACGCTCTGCTGAGAACAACTTATTGGTGATTTCTGGTCCAAAGGATATCTGGTTGTCCTTGACCAGGGCCAGGGCCTTTTCTGCCCTGGCCCCAGCCTGGTGGGACTCTCTGCCAAATGACACCTGTGCCTTGTGGGACCTTAAGCAGTTCTGCAGGGCTTGCATGGCAGAGATGTTCCGCCAGGCCTTTGGTTGAGGACAGCAATGGGAAGTCTCTTGGCTGACACTCCCTCCCTCCTACTCCCCCTACTCTCACCTATTCCCCCTACAGGACGGGGACACGGTTGTAATTGGATATATTAATGCCATCTGACTATTGTTAACCAATGAATTGTTTTAATCTGTTTTTAAATTGTTGGAATTGTTTTACCATTGTTGTTCATCACTCAGAGCCCTGAGTACTCAGGGATTGAGCAATTTATAAAATCCAAATTACAAATAAAATAAATAAAAATGTTGAGCCTAAGACTGAGTATTGCTATTAACCCCAAGTGGGACTGTCAGATGGCGGCCTCAGCTCTACAACACCAGCACTGTAGCATTCTCCTAAGGATACATTGCAAATGGTTGCAAGATATTGATGGAGAGTGCCATCAAATCACAGCTACCTTATAGCAACTATAGAGGGTTTTAAAGGGAAGAGGCAAGCAGAGGTGGTTTCCCATCGTCTGTGTAGCAATCCTGAACTTCCTCAGCGTTCTCCCATGTTAGTACTAACCAGGGCTGATCCTGCTTCGCTTCTGCAATTTGACAAGATTGGGCTAGCCTGGATCACCCAGCTCAGAGCAACTGCAAAGTAGTCACTGTGATTATTGTATGGAACTGGATTCCATAAAGTCATAGGGCTTCTGTTGCTACTGTTTGTATACACTTGGCCCTCCTGTCCCTGCTTCCACCTTGAATTAACAGAAAGCCAGTCTACAAATTTGAGGAGGGAAGGGGAGTATTATGGGTTATGCAAATAAAGGCTGTAGACTTCTTCCTTTCTTGTGTTCAAGCACACACCTAAGGTATTATTATAGTTTAAGAAACTGAACAGGGTATGGCTATGGTTCCTCCCCCCAAGAAACCCCATCTTAATCTACAGCATGGTGCATTTATTATCCCCTTTGGATTGGAATTTATGGGACTAAATATGAGTGAGTACTAATTTAATGGATCCTAAACTGGGGGAGAGCCTGTAGTGGAAGTCTGGGATTGCTCACAAAGAAACTGTAAATGATGACTTTGGGTCCTATGAGAGACAAGTGGAATGTAGCTGTTTTAATTAAATAAAGAAATAAAGCAGAAGTGTTTTTTTATAATTTAAGGACATTTCATTTACTTCAGTGATATATAATGTGAAGCATTAATTCCCTTTAGCTTACTAGGTTATAGGATGAGTCTTCTGATTTATGATATAAATACAAAAGGGGTCAGTGACACAGTAGTTTTAAACTGAAAACTCATTATTGTCCTGGAAAGGGAAAACTCATCAGAGCCCCTCCCCAAGGGGCTGACAGAGATTGCTTCCACACTGATGTTTTCCTCTGGTTTGGCATCCATACTGGAGTGGATTTTTTCCAAGCCCCATAATCATCCACTTTCCAATTTTCTCTTTGGTCCAATCTTTCCCAAACCTCGTTTGTTAGGATCTTTGGGGAAAGATCATTTCAGTGGATAGCCATGTTGGTCTGTAGTAGAACAGCTGGATTCAAGTCCAGTAGCACCTTAGAGACCAACAAGGTATTTTTTTTGGGGGGGGGGTATGATCTTCACAGTCAAAGCTCTCTTCATCAGATACAAGTAGAAATGGAGATATCTGAGTCCTTATATCCCACTCAGAAGGTGGGAGGGGTCTTACAAAGAAGGAACTCAGGCTGCAGAAGTACAATGTGCATAGTTTCTCATACACAAATTGGATAAGCAAGATAGGGGGCCTTGTTCAGATTTTTTTTTAAAAAATTAAACTTTTTATTTAATAAGTTTAAAATTCACATACATACAGGGGAGAGAGAGAATTAAAAGACACAGCATTGTGTGTGAGGCTCTTGTACAGTATAAGTTTCAGTGGCCTTAATTGAATGCAAAGAGTTGTATGATAATTTCAGAACAAAACTGATTTTTTTTCCTGAAAAGATTGCATAATGCCTTATACAACAGCAAACTGTAATTCTTAGGTACTGACCCTTATTTTCTCTCTCGTTACTCTTCACTTTTGAGCAGTTTCTTCTGGTTTGCATTTTTCTTTCCACATTCTAATGGGCCACACAATGAATCTGCAGACGCAGTAGTGCATAGAAAACTAGCTATTGTTTGTAGCCATAACAACTACATCTGAAACTCCGAAGAGAAGCACCATCATTATTTGGAGTAGAGATACCCCTTTCAGAATCACACAAGGACTTCTGGCATGTGATTAAGAATGAGGTGTCTTGCTTTCTCAACAGTAGTGCATTTTTAATGATTTTCTTAATTATTATATAGAGACCTCGGAGATTGACAGCTCAATCCAAACTAAACTCCTTTGGTTCAAATCTCATTGATTTAATTTCAACTGACTTACAAATAATATGCTTAAGACTGCAGACTATGGCTTGTAAGAAGCTGATGGATATTCATCACACAGGTTTCCTTTCAAAATATTCTTGCTAATGCACAACTCAAAACAGTGGATGAGAAAAGAATTACCTCTGTTAACTAACCTCCTGGATACATGTCGGATGCATTTCCTTAGCAAAGCAGGGGAGTTGTGTAGAAGCTTTGGGTTTTGAGGAACATTGAAACCAGTTGGTTGGCCGATGGTACTAGTTTGGGACTTGGGAGTCATTTGGTTGGTAAACTTAAGCCCCTACCACATGGGGGGGGGGGAAGCATGGGCAAAGTGCGGCTTTTTAAAGCTGCACCAAAAGAGACACGCGGCGGCGGGATCACATAGATCCCCTGAGCCGCCACGCACTTCCTTCCCAGCACGATCAGATGCCGGGGGGAAGCCACTGAAAGGGGAGTGAGGCAGTCGAACTGCGCATGTGTGTGCATGCGCAGTTCACCCGGGAGCGTGGATTGCTACAGATGACAGGCGTGCTGGCAATCTCATGGCCGCGCTTGATGTGGCGTTCCCAGTAAGTCCTCCTCTGGGGGTGGTTCTTTTTTACTGTGGGTTTTTGGCCTGAAGGGCCGGATCGGGGACGGGTGCGCGCTGCTTCCCAGATGTTGTGGTGAGATCGCGCCCATTTGCTGCGCCCCCGATCCGTCCCTCTCCCGGGCCAAAATCTTCCGTGTGACCGGGACCTTAGCTTGCCAAAATTACATAGCTTTCTGCTCTTGATTCTTTCTTCTAATGGTGATCTTCAACCTGTGACAGGAGGTCATGTGACATCACAGTCATTTAATAGGAAGAAATAAAGCCAGAATGATTACCTTGACGGTGTTTAGGACAGTACCATGGACAGCAGACCAAAAGAGCTGGAGACAGGAAAGACCAGGAAGTGGTGACAGCTGCCACAGAGAAATCCTCTCCGCCACTGACTGACCTCATCTTGTTATTTTGTTGCTCTTCTCAGCATACAAAGAGGCAGAAAGCATGGCATCTTTGCTGTGTCCACATAGCAAAGCTTTCAAAAAGGCAGTAAAAAAATGGCAGTTTGATCCAGCAGGGGGAGCTCTATCACCCACACTCTGCTCCTGACCAGTTGAAGACCACCGCTTGAACACATAGTGAAGGTAAAGGTTTCCCTTGCTCAAAAGCTCTAAGAATCTGACTCTAAGGGGCAGTTCTCATCTCCATTTCCAAGCCAAAGAGCCAGCACTGTCCGAAGATGTTTCTGTGGTCATGTGGCTGGCATGACTAAACGCCGAGGTGAATGGAACACTGTTACCTTCCCACCAAAGTGGTACCTATTTATCTACTTGCAAATCCTTGCTTTTGAACTGCTAGGTTGGCAGGAGCTGGGGCCAGAAACTGGAGCTCACTCCGTCATGTGGCACTCAGGTCTCGAACTGCCAAGTTACAGATCTTCTTGTCTGTAGCTCAACCGTGGCCCTTGCTTGAAGACATACTAGTGTATAAACCAAGGTTGAACAAACATGCCTTTTTCCTTTTTCCTTTTTTTTTTTTGCTTCTGTATAGTCAGTGTGAAAAATTTGGGTCCAATAATTTTCCTTGCTTGTACGAAAATTCTTTTATGCATTTTATGCCATTTCTATATAAAATATGCACACAGTGCCTACATTGAAAATGTATACATTTCACAGGAAAACCTTTATTTGAAGACACAGAAAATGCTGTGAGAATATAGTTTTGACAAGTGCAAGGAAGAAGCAAGATTGAAAGGAGGAATCTCAAATTGAACCCAAAGGGATGAGAAATTTGAAAACATCCCTAGCATAAGCTGAAACTTGTGGCCAACTTTGAGAATCCTGCTCAGAGGACATCTACAGGAATTTCAAGGGAGGTGAAACAATTAGTGAAAAATTGCTCAGGGAAGGACAGTAACTTGTCTCTAATTTGTGCCTCTTCAGGCTAAAATAGCTGTAGGAGTTGGGATGAAAGCAATGGGAAGGAAGGCCAACCTCATAAATAAAAAAAAGAGAGCAGGGAGAGATCACAAAGATTTCCTTTGCTGAATTTAAATTGGAGATGCTGCAGTGCTCTTGGAAAGACATCTGTTTGAAAGTTGTCTCCCACAACAAGCTTTTGCTAAATTTGTCACCAGGACATGGTCAACAGGACAAAAGAGCTAAGAGTGACTGTTGCTTCCCAATTAGACAAAAAATGTCTTGCCTGCAAATAGTTCCCAGGGGAAACATACACGGCATCAAAGTTACATTTATTTAAATTGCATCTTTTTTTTATTATTTGGCAGGAGGAACTAGGGAGTTGTCCCCTCAGGCATCAGGGGAAAATAAGGACCATCTTTCCCCAGGTCTGCATCAACATTTTTATTTAGGAAATCGTGTACAGCCAATTCAGTGATAGTGATGTTTAGCTGTCTGTTTGTGACATGCTTGTGTGCTTAAGTTTGCATTTGCACTTGCATTTGTTTGTCTATGTCTGTCCCACCCAATTGCTTTTATATATGGCTTATGAAAGTTCATAATAATTTTTTTTAACATAGGCTGATTCTGCATTGGATTTTCCCTCCATTGTTTTATGAAACCCACAATGGAAGAGAAATTCCCTTCTGCATTGCATGCTGTTTTCACTTCCTTTTATCATCAGATTTTATAGTAGCCTCCACACTCCGTGCCACTTTCACTTTCTTTGATCACTGGGTTTTATTGTACCTTCTGCATAGATTTATGGCCATTTTATGGCTGCTCAGGGGTAACCTTGCAGTCAGTATCACATTGCCCTGAGATATTTGGGTGGTTTTGAACGACACTTTTTCTTCCCAGTTGAGAAATTGTGGAGTGAATGCTAGATGCGGATTGCCCATAGAGGAGAAAAGGTCATGTGAACCGATAATAAAACTGAGGTAATTTTGCAATCATACTAACTCCAGATACTTTGTTACCAACAAGTAAGTGTCCCTGCTATTCAAAAAGGTCTTTTAAAACTTTGAGGAGAGAGGCTTTCTTTTCAGTTTCTGCTTGAACATTCAATCATAGGTTTCTGAGTTTCACTGACTCTTAAAGTTTAGAAGGCAGGAACATACATCTCTGATCCTCTCACTCCTTTTGCCTCCTTCCCAATCCACTTTCAGTGCTTAACTGTCATTTCTTTACTGACTCTCTCCACATAATTCTGTATGAACAGCCTGTCACTCAAAGGTTCTCAAACTCTGTTAGACATTAACCCTTGAGAGTCCATCACACGGTGGTATCCAGGGGTTTTCTCAGTGGGCGAATTTCAGATAGAAAGGGTTGGGTGTGGGGCCAGTCCACCCTCACCCAGGAGAGGTGGCCATCCTCCCACCCAAACGCCAAGGGTGCAAACCACATGCCAGATCTCCCACAGAGGAGGAGGAATAGGGGACACAAACGGGGACAATAAGTGGCCTGGATCTTACCTTGTGAGGTCCACAGAGGGGTAGCCAAGCAGGGGGAGGTTGACCTTGAGGAAGGCCAACTTGTCTACCCTGGCCAGGTCCAGGTGGAAGCAGTGGGGGCTGAGAATGTCTTGCAGGTGAGAGAACACCCACTCACTCTGTACACTGGTGGGAGGGCAGGAGAGGAGACTCATGGCCACACAAGAGAGGTCAGGCCAGATGACAGCCTTGCATGACCTTTATTCAAGGGGATTGGCAGAGGCAAGCTCAGGGAACTTGGCAAGTTCCATCACCTCTGCATAATCCTCTGCCATTGCACCCTTGGCATGCCCACCACTGCTGACCTCCCAGTTCACCACTGACAGCTAGTAATGGGGCTTCCCCCTGGTTGGGCTCTTTGAGGCAGAGGTGTTGGGCTGAAGCTCCTCCTCTTCCTCCTTCTTCCCAGCCTCTTTCATCCAGTGTTCAATTTGGCCACATCTACTGGCCTGCAGCCTCCGCACTTCTTTGCAGACTTCACACTTCTATTGCATGAGCTCCACATTCTGGAGAGCAATGCTACCTTTTATCGGGGGTGTGTGTGTCACAAATAAAGGCCAGATTGTACTCCCCTTTCTTTGCAGAGAGGAGGCAACTTGGTGGTGCTGGCCACCCACAGCCTCTCTGCCAAGGTCCTGACTAATGGGAGAACAGTTGTCCCCTTGGGGCCCAGCTACAGTGTGGAGGCCAGCACTCAGTCCAGCCCTCAAATATTTGGGACAAGGGCAGCCCCATGTAGAGAGCATTACAGTAATCCAATCTCAAGGTGACCATCGCATGGATGACTGTCACCAAGTAGTTGTATTTGAGGAAGGGAACCAGCTGCCTAATCAGCCAAGGAATGATAGAAGGCTGAATTTGCAGTGGCTGCTACCTGGGCCTCCATTGTTAGGGAGGCATCCAAGAGCACTCCCAAACTCCTAACCTCTGGCGCTGGCACCAACAGTACCCCATCAAAGGTCAGAAGTGGGATCCCTACCCCAGGACCAGTGTTCCCTCTAAGCTGAGTTACTGTGAGCTAGCTCACAGTTTTTTAGCCAACAGCTCACACATTTTTGTCTTTGCTCCAGAGCAAACTAATTTATGCCACATCATTCACTCACAACTTTAATACCAATAGCTCACAAAGTAGAATTTTTGCTCACAAGACTCCGCAGCTTAGAGGGAACATTGCCCAGGACCACTCCAACTCATGCACAGGACCTCCGTCTTTGTTGGATTCAATTTCAGTCGACTCAATCTAAGCCAACCAGCCACAACTTGCAATGCCAGGTCCAGATCTCCTGAACTGGAGTCAGACTGGCCGCCCAACAACAGATAGAGCTGGGTGTCATCCACAGATTGGTGACATCCCAGCCCATGCCTCCAGGCAATCTGGGCAAGGGGGTGCATATAGATGTTAAATAGCATCAGGAAAAGTACCGCCCCTTGGAGCACTCCACAGATTAGCAGGTGCCTTCAGGACAGCTGTTCCCCTAAAGCCACCCTTTGTCCCTGACCCTGAAGGAACAAGGAGAGCCACTGCAAGGCAGACCCCTGAATCAGGGGAATGACTTGCCCCACGGTGGCCGTATGGGTGCAGAGCATGTTGGAGGTGTCCTGGAAGGGCTTGAGGACACACACCATTTGGGAGAGCATCAGCCAGTCATTGGACCTGATGCTGAGCTCCTCTTCCCCATGCAAGATGGTCATGGAGGAGATGACATCTTGCACTGTGCTCTTCTGCTCCACCAAATGCACAATCATGATGTAGGCAGAGTTCCAGCGGGTAAGTTGAGAATGAGATGGTGCTCAGACTTATCTCCCTCCCCCTGCTTCTCACACAGCAGGCAGGCCGACTTGATGCTGTGTGAGAAGTGGGTGGCCAGGCGCTGACAGGTCTTTAGCAAGGACTGCATCTCAAGGGTAGCAGTGTCCCAGGTGGCCTTGACAGTGCTCCCCTGCCCCACAGCATCCTTCACCACCACCTGAAATGTGTGAGCAAGGCAAACATGCCCTTGAGGTGCACAGCCTTCACTGCTGCCAGCATATTGGCACCAGCGTCCATGATATGTAGCCACGGATGATGTTGCCACAACCCAACCACTCCCTCAGGCTTCTCTGTATCACTATGGTGATGTTTTGTGCCACGTGGTCTGCATCCAACCCCTGGCTGAAGCCCAGTGGCAGAACTGGCCCCTCCTGGGGCCTGGCCCATGCCCCAATAGTCCAGACAGAGAGGCCCTCTGGTTGCCACCAGTGGGTGGTGAGGGAGAAGTAGCCATGCTGCTGGCTGCTCCATAGGTCTACTGTGAAGGGTATGGTTCTGGAGAGCTCACCCTTGACCATCTTTAATGTCGAGCGGTACATGGCAGGCAAGACTTGTTAACTCATGGTCCTCCATGAGGGGACAGAGTACCAGGGAACCAGGTGTTGTAGCGGCCAGTGAAAGGCCACATCTTCCCTGAGGGAGAAGGGTGGGCCATCCATAGCAATCTTCTTCTCGACAAGGCGAGTGACTCCTTCCTGGGTCCTCCACACAGACCTTCTGGATGACTCTGGCCACCTCTTTGAGGGTGGTAATCCACAGCACCCTGACTGCAGGGAGTCTTTCTTCCTTGCTTAGAGGGAGTGGGCTCTTCTTCCTCCAACTAGCTGCTATTCTTTTCTCCAGTGGCAACATACTGGGGTGCACTCTTTGCAGGTGCCTGTAGAAGATAAAAGAGGACACATATTTGGGGTTTGCACCCCTCTGGACATGGGTGTGATACATCTTGCACTCTGACACATGGGGGCCACTAGGGAGGATATGGAAACATTTCCAAACTGTGGACTGGAAACTGGGCTCCAAGACTGGAGAAGCTAGGAGGGACAGCTATTTTTGGTACTCTATTGGGAGGGGCCACAGAGGGGTGTACTCAAGGCAGGAGCAGCAACAGGGAGTTGTGATGTGGAAGGGGAGAATGCTCCCCCCCAAAATCACTGCTGTCAGTCCTCCTCTCCAAAGTGTGTTGGCAACTGCTGGTGTCTCTGGGCTGTGCTAACGACTCTTTTGCCTTTGTTGAGAGCCCCAAAAACAGATCAGTGAAGGAAACTCTGATACCCCTGGTGATTCCCTGCTAGGGGTGGGCTCCTGTGATATGCAGTAGGTGGAGGATGTTATCTCCCCCCAAATGAGCACATTTTGTACCCACTTGCACCTTCATGACACAGAGATGTTCACAATCAGGAGGGTATAAATGTGGGTCCTCAGCCATGGCACTAAGTAACTCAGCCCCTCTGCTTGCCATAAGCCGAGAGATGTGGTAGCTCAGAGCCCTGAGTCCATCTAGCACCCAAATCCTAGCAGGGGAGAAGTGTTCACAATCAGGAGGGTATCAGTATAAGTCCTTAGTTGAGGAACCCATTAGCTAAGCCCTTCTGCTTGGTGTGAGCTGAGAGACAGGGTGTTTCAGAGCCCTCAGTCCACCTAACACCCAAACCCCAGCAAGGGAGAGGAGTTCACAATCAGGAACAAATGAATGTGCTTTGCTTTCAATAAGTTCCCTGCCTCTCTGTCTGACTGCCAAAAGCCAACAGAGGAGCGGGTGCAGAGCTGAGAGTTTATATAGCATGTTGATCCTATAGAGCAGATTGGAACTCTGTTATTGGCAGCTAGCAGTGCCTGTTAAACTTTGGAGGGTCCCTATTGATGTTTTCAAGGCTGGAGAATTCTGCCCCCTGTTGCTTTCAAGTTTTGTGAACATTTAAACTGAGTGGAGGCAGTCTATCTGGAGATGTATCCACCACAAACAGCATGAAAGTTCATGAAATGTCTGTGCTGGTCATCCTGCCATGAACTTCACTTCACAAACCACAACTCAGCCAAAATTTATGACTAACTTTAGTTTGTAAGTTGGTTCATGCCCATCCCTAGGCATATGTGTCCCAGGCATGATCTGCATAATGCCTGTGGTTACTAGTGATTAAAGGCCCAAACACATCCTATTTTGTGTTAAAGTCAAGTTTTTATGGGTTGGATCCAGACGAAATTTTCTGCCTCCCATTGCAGTCCAAGCTTCTCTCCCAAATGCTACTCCTGGGGATCAGGGGACTGTCAAGAATGGCATGAGGGGCAAATTGGGAGTGTGCAGCAGGAAGGGGGAAATAGGCAGAAATTACACCTTCCCTTCCATCAGTGGAACATTTATTGCAGATCCAATCCTATGTTATATTGTGCCAAGAGGATCTATAAAGTTTCCACTTCTAGAATGATAATACAAAGGGAAGAGCCTGGTTTTATGTATAGCAACCTGGAGGACAGGGCCATGTTGTATATAAGGTATACCCTTTGGTTCACCTCTAACAATCTGCAGGACTATCTGTGTCAGATCACAGGTCCCCCAGGCAAGTGATGGTAAGCACAACCTGTGCATTCACTTCTCTTCGGGGAGAGTAAAGCATGAGAAGCAATATCCTACAGTTGCTATCACTTTCTTAAGTCTTAGGGCCTGACTTTGGTGTAGTGGTTAAGTGTGCAGACTCTAATCTGAGAGAACCGGGTTTGATTCCCCACTCCTCCACTTGCACCTGGCTGGATGACCTTGGGCAAGCCATAGTTCTGATAAGAGCTGTTCTTGAAAAAGAGCAGTTTCTGTCAAGAGCTCTCTCAGCCCCACCTACCTCACAGGGTGTCTGTTGTGGGGAGGGGAAGGGAAGAGAGTTTGTAAGCTGCTCTGAGACACCTTTGGGTACTGAAGGGCGAGGTATAAATCCAATCTCTCCTTCTTCTTCTTCTTCTTACTTGGTCCCAAGCAAGGAAAAGCAGAGCATAGAATAACATTCAATGGTAGCTCCAAGCCTCTGTTTTTCTTTAAAAAATACCTTTAGAGAATGAGGGCTCTCTCTGCAGTACAAACTAAGTGTGGTAGTCACCACATTGTTATTTATTTATTTATTTGGAGAATTTCTATGTCACCTCTCTGGGGAACCTGCCTGACATAGCTTATGAAATAAAACATAATAAAAACACAAGAATCATAAACATTCTAAAAACCCACCATTCAAAACACAGCAGAGCATAAGACATGAAGATACTTCAAATGGATATTAAATATTTCTCAGGCTGACAACAGAGTATAAAATTATGTTAAAAAGATTAGTCCATTAGTTAACAGCCTGGGTAAACAGAAACATTTTGGCCTGACATGAAAAAAAGTAGCATAGGTGCCACTGGGTAGCATACCCAGTGTATGAGGTACAACCACTGAAAAAGACCTGTCTCTGGTTATAACCTACCTCATTTCCGAAACTGATTCATTGGATGCAATCAATTATTATTATTTAGATTACAGAGGATGCATGCTGCTCCTTTCGAGACCTCTGGCTCTACTTGACTCTTCTTCATCAAAAGCATGCCCCATTAAGGTTATCAGTTCCACTCTATTAAAAACTATCAACCAATATCACTCTTGAATGTTGATTATAAAATATTTGCAAATATTTTGGCAACAAGATTTTAAAAAGTACTAGCTCAGGTGATGCACCAAGATCAAGCAGGTTTCCTACCAAAAAGGCAAATAAGAAGCAATATGAGGACAATTATGAATGTGATAGAATATTATGAACAACACCCAGAAAAACAATGGCTTTGATGTTTATGGATGCAGAAAAAGCCTTTGATAATTTGTCTTGGGAATTTGCACTCCAAAAATTAAATAGCTGGAGATGCGGACTATTGTCCTTAACAATGATTCGGGTGATATACAACAAACAATATCTATATATCTAATTTCCAACAGATGGCGCCATGTGCAGATGCTTATTCCCAGGAAAAGGAAGCTCCCTCTGGCCCAGCAGGTTTTCTTACATATTCAGTAGTCTACCAGTGCCTGCAGAAAAATCCAAAAACTAGAAAAAACCCTTCAGGGACGGCTGAATTCCCCCAAAAACCTTTTGAAATGGCCTCTGCAGGGATCTGCTTCAGACAACAACTGTGAGAGAGAGGTTAGAACGTTCAGGGCGGGGGGGAAGAGGCTTCTAACCGGCTCTGTGAGTCAAAGGGTGTGGGGGAAGGGCCCTTTCCAGGCCTCCTTTGGCCTTTCAGGGAGGGAGGGAGCCTTGGGGCCTGGCCTGGGGAGTCCCTAGAGGTTTTGATTGGGGAAGGGAGAGGCCTCAGCTGGGTATAATGCCACAGAGTCCACCTTCTAAAGCAGTCATTTTCTCCAGGGAGACAGATCTCTGCTGCATTGAGTTAAGTTGTAAGTTTGGGGTGGGGGTGTTCCTTCAGGCCCCCCTTAGAGGTTG
>NW_015160888.1:330627-336006 GCF_001447785.1 Gekko japonicus | reverse complement strand
TACCTAATTGGAAAATATATTACTTTTTTAAAAAAAACCTGCCCCCAAAGGGGCAGGGTTTTATTACATTTTCCACATAACATACACAAACAATCATAACATATACATACATATACATACATACAAACAGTACAAACAGATACATGGAGGTTATTTTCAATTTTTACCAATATTTATACTGGTGCCTATTCCACCTTAATAACAATTTCTCATGAACTGTGTAAGCAACTTTTCTGTCTCTATAATCCTAACAGGTATATATTTCATTTAGTGAACTCTTAGTCTGTCTCTTGCGAGCTTGCCTACATATATTTATCATACCAATTATAAAATCGTGACCAAGTATTCTGGAATGTCAAATCTGTTGCTCCTTTTATCAATAAAGTCAATTTATCCAATTCCGCAGCCTCCAGGATTTTATTTACTAGTTCTCGATTTGTTGGTATCTTCGGTAATTTCCAATATTTTGCATAGAGAATTCTTGCAGCCATAGTTAAAAAAACAATCAAATAACAATCATCTTTGTTAGAATTATCAGGTAGAATATTCAACAACAAAGTCTCTAGTGTAAATTGTACTCCCGTCCCTAGTACCTTTTGCAAGATTTCATGTACCATTACCCAATATTTCTTAGATCTTTCACAATGCCACCACATGTGGTAAAATGAGCCAACCTTATTTTCACATTTCCAACACTTATTCGAACATTTCGGGTCAATTTTAGCTAACCTTTCAGGTGTTACATAATTGGAAAATATATTACCAAGCGGAAGATTGGCTAACTTTTGACAATATTAGAATTTTAAACCTAGAAGGGCATGACTTGAATATGGGCTGGCATGCCTACATCTGGTACAGAAAACATAAGATCCACTCAAATTTTAAACAACACATGATTAGAGGAGCATTGTTATGGGTATGGAATGAAATTAAAGAAAAATATTATAAGAAGATGTCAGCTATGCTGCTATGGGGGTTGGAATGGTCAGTCAGGGTCTGTATAATTGCTCTTGCATTCCTTTCTGTGCTTCGTGCTGAAATGCTTATCTGTAATGATGAGCAAGTGGGAGTTGTGGTGTCTGCCTTTTCCAGGGAGCTGTGGGAGAGTGCGAGTTCCCAGCTTCGACTACGGTAGCAACAGTTTGCAAGCTTCATCCCGCATGCGGGAGGGTGCCTAATTGGCCAGCTCAAGGGGTGTGTGCATACGAATATCCTATATCCTATTAGGTCCATGGAGCAACTGCTATTCTTAACAGTGCTTAACAGAGGCTCTTCAATAAAGTATTACCTGTCCTGGAAAGTGTGTACTACGTTGCTGGCTGTGGGTTCTGACAGAAGACCCCTAAATGGGTCTCACCTCTAGAAGCGTATATAAAACCATCTCTTTTTAACCCAGGTGATAGAGAAAATTATCAAACATTGCTAGATGAAAACAGCAATGGTAGTAGGATTCCAAGAAACACGAACACAATTAGATAATATCTGGCTATCCTCAAGTGATAAGCTAATTCAGAGAGTATATGGTTTTCTGTTAGAGGAATATTTACAAGATGAAATGGTCAGCCCAAATATGTTAGCATGGAGAAAAGATCTAGGATATACGATAGATACAGACCAATGGGCAAGTACTTGGAAATCACTGAAATATGTAAGAGTGATCAATGGTATTGGTCTCCAGATAGGATAGCAAAATGCCACCCGTCTGCATCTAAACTATGCTGGAAATGTACAAAAAAACATAGGGACCTTTTTCCATATGTGGTGTCGTTGTGAGAAAGCTAAGAGGTATTAGGAAATGATACAAAAACTTGTTGTTGATATTATGAAGCTAAACGTGGTTTTAACCCCTGAAATAGCTTTACTGAATATGGTACCAGAGGATTATAAACCAAATGAAAAATATCTGTTAACATATATAATGACTACCGCAAGAATATTAATGGCCAAATACTGGAAACAAGATAGAGTCCCAAAAAGACAGGAAACACTAGCAAAGTTGATGGAAGTAGCAAAAATGGACAAGCTAACCTTAATTCTTCAAGGGAAAGATGAAAGTGTGTTTATTAAAAGATGGGAAAGATTATATAACTGGATTTATAATAGATAGGAAATTTTGACTCAAATGTATAAAAGAATGGAAACATGTAAATGTTAAATAAGACGCAATGACTGGAAAGACGAAGACATGTTAATGTGAATTAAGAAGGAAAAGGATAAATAAAGAATTTTTTTAAGGTTTCAAAAAAAATTAATTTTTTTTAAAAGGTCCACTCATTGCTCTAGCAAGGGGATTTGGGGGGCATTACAGGAGTGGGTGGGGATGCCCCAAGCCCTGCCCCCATAGAGTGACCACCCAGCCAGCCAGCCCTCTCCTTCCCCTCCTGCCTGATATAAAGGGCTTCAGCTGATTGGCAGGAACCACATGGCCTGCTGACCAGCTGGAGGGCTCTTTAAATCTAGAAAGAGGGAGGGGGGGTTGCTGACTGCATGTTTGGCTTGCAAAAAGAGTGGGGTGGGGGTCATGGCATGCTGTGCTGGAGGAAATCAGCCCTGTGCAGCTGGTTGGCAGGCCATGTGGTCCCCACTAATCAGCTGAAGCCCTTTAAATCAGGAAGGAGGGGAAGGAGAGGGGTGGCTGGCTGGGTGGTCACTCTTGGGGGTGGGGGCTGGGCCAGGGCCAATTGAAGCCCCCAGAGGCGAGGAGCCCCTGCCCAGATCTGGGGGCTGGCAACCCTATGCCCCATTTACTTAATGAACCTGAACCAAGAACCTCTGTTCTGCTTTACATAAACATATTAGTAGGTTGCTTCATATAGATTTTCCCAGACTGAGCTCCATCTTGGATCTGGTGCTGTGTGTTGCCTCACTCATATTGTCATCCAGAATACATGTAGATAATATCCTTGAGGTGCAGGAAAGGGAAATGGAAGGATGGATTCTATAACTTGCTCATTCACTTACCAAAACAGAAAAGTTGTGTGGTTACTCACAGCCTGACCAGCCTCCATGTCTAATGAGATAGTGAGCAGATGGGAGTGGAGAGAGCTGCTCTTGATCATCATTGAAGCTATTGCCAAGAGTGGCAATATAATCATGCTTCAGAGCCTTGAAACAGCCATATGAATGCTTTCTCCATAACTTGCCCCAAGCCCAAAAGATGGAATACGAAGAATGAAGGAAATGCTTCTTTCTTTATTGCTCTTTGAATCTGGTTCCTGAATAGGGGTGTGTGAAGATTTCATAAAATATTGCCCCTTCCATTACAATGCTCTGGAAGGCGGACAATTTCCCCATCTCCATTTGCAATGCTATAGCTTTGAGTAACAATTGTTAAGTTAACTTTCCCTAAAGAAAGCCATTCTCTTACATGGGTGAAATGAAAATAGCATGTAACCCACAACCAGCAGTGTGTCTTACCCTTTAAAACTTCAAGATGGGGAGGACGGAGTGGAATAGAGCTGCTTCAGAGACTTGAGTTTTTGAGTTGCAGCTGGAGAAACGTCTGAGGCAGATGATGGAGAACCTTCAGAATATTTCTTCAGTTCTGTAGTCCTTGATGCAGGTCAGTGTGGGGTAAAGAGGAATTTCTACAGTTTAATTTTGTAGGGGTTAGTGAGTGCCTTTGGGCTTACAAAGTACTTACCGTGATTTGGCGGGGGACACATACTTCTTCCCAGGACCATTCCCACTTGGAAAACAGATGTGCCGCACCATGCCATCACCAGGAAGTGATGCCGGGCAACACTCTGGCATCGAGTTTCCAGGCCCATTGTCAGAGCATCGCCCAGTGTCACTTCCTGGCGACGGCATGGTGCAGCATGGGTGTGTTACAGGGAGGAATGTTCCGGCCGGGGATCATGTGTCCCCCACCGAATAGCAGTAAGTACTTGGTAACCCTAAGTGCCTTTATTCATTGCTCTCTGTTTTATCCTGCATCAAGGTTTCATGTTGGGCCTTCAAGGCAGAAGATGCCCAAACTAGAGTTTCACCTAAGTTCAAGGAGGTTACAGTAGCAAGCAGCATAGACTGTGGACTGTAAAAGATGGACCGGTGTATTATATGATTGTCCCCTAATTAATACCTTTATGTATATAAAACATTTACTGTATATTTGATTCAATTTACATATATTAAATATATATTTCTGTAATTGCCCCATTTTCTTTCGTACAGATCCCCAAGAGTAGCTTGAAGAGCGCACACATTACAGAATTCCAGCAAAAAAGTAGATACAGCTTCAGTTTTGTAACTTCTACTAACATGTTCAAAGTATTGTCAGGAATTTATATCAAAGAAAATGAGAGGCAATTACAGAAACACAAATTTAGTCTAAAGTGGTCTCCTTATTCCTGGAGATCCTGCATCTATCCACTGAAGACTCATCCTGGGACATTACACAGGACTGTGCGGCAGGAGTGCGAATTAGCTTGTTATATTCTATATACTAGTAGTAAAGCCCGTTATGAAAGCAATACAACGAGATCTAGAAAGAGGCTCTGGGGCAGTGCTCTGGCTTTGGGCAAACAGTGTCAATTTGCTGTGGTGACCTCAGCAGGGTATAATGACAGAGTCCACTGTTTTCTCCAGAGGAACTGATCTCTGCTACCTGAAGAGCAGTTGTAATTGTGAGTAATCTGTAGCCCTCACCTGGAGATTGGCAACAATTGTTACCCAGGACAAAATGGCTGGTTTGGAGGGTGGAGTCTATGGCATTCTACCTGTCTGAGGTCCCACCCCTCTGCAAACCCCACCCTCTCCAGGCTCCACCCCTCAAATCCCCAGGAATTTGTCAGCATGTAGTTGGCAACCCCATCTCCTTCCCAGCTAGCCACCAACCTACCATTATCTGCCCCTTTGACTTCAGCTGACTTCTGCCCTCCCTTCTGCAGAGCAGTTGTAATACTGAGTGCTCTCCAGCCCTCACCTGGAGATTGGCAACAATGGTTCCCTATGTGAGACTGACTGGTTTGGAGGGTGGAGTCTATGGCAGTGTACCTGTCTGAGGTCCCACCCCTCCTCAAACCTCACCCTCTTCAGGCTCCATCCCTCAAGTCTCCAGGAATTTCCCATCTGGAGTTGGCAACCCTATCAGGATTGGCCCCAATGTGTTTTCTCCCAAAGGCCAAAGTAGGTGACAGGACCAAGCTTAGTTGCCTACCAACAGGCACTGAGGGGAATGTAGGGTTGCCAGCTCTAAGGAGGGAAATACCTGGAGGTTTGGGGGGTGGATTCTGTAGAGGGCCGGGCGACGGAGGCATCGGCCTTCTGTCGCCCGCCTTGCCCCCCCAATCTCGGCCCGGGCACCCGCGGCTCCCACCAGCGGCCGCCCGACTCCAGACTCCCCCGCGGCCACTCCAGCCAGGCGACGGAGGCATCGGC
>NW_015160888.1:319466-329558 GCF_001447785.1 Gekko japonicus | reverse complement strand
ACAATTTGAATTAGCACCAGAGCTTTAAGATCTCTCCAGCGGTCACCTGGAGACTGGCAACAGCTTGTCTGGAGTGTGGGCAGTATGGCATTGTATCTGTTTGAGGTCCCCCTCTTCCTCCTCCTCCTCAGACCCCACCCTCAGCAGGCTTCATCCCTAAAATATCCTGGAAGTTTCCATCAGCCAACCTTTATCTGCCTGTCTGTCTTAAGTTTTACAACCCCCCCCCCCCAGCCTCTGCCTAGGGAAAGGGCAGCTGACATCATTCTCCTCTCCCCTATGAGGTATGTTATGCAACTGAAAATCCCAACTGCCTTGCGGGGGGGTGAGTTTGAGGTGTGGAATGGAGTGTAGTCCAATCAGCTTCCATATGCAAATAACCTTGGAACGCTGGGCGGGACTGCACAAAGCAGCCAGTCAACCCAGCCAGTGTCTTCTGAGTGGCAGTTTTTCCGGCCTAACACTAAAGGGGCCAGATTTAGAATGTTGCGAAATAGAAAGTTGCTATTCAATTATTATAAGGGAGAGATTATAGTATCTGTACATACTAGTAGTGTTGAGTACAGATATGATAAATGCAGTTATCAGAACATGTAAATGCTACCCTCTGATTCAACATACTTAGATTTTATATCACCATTTTAAAAATTTTATTCTAACCTATTCAATCACTTTCAATCACTTTCCGACTTCAGGTACTACATCTGTGTCACTTCAATACTGTCTTTGATTTCTGTGAAGTATATGAAAAAGTGCAGTAGCAAATAGTATTGAGAACAATTTTGTTTGCTCTCTTTGACAAGTGGTACTTTTTGACTATGCATCAGCCTGCACAGACATGCAAAGTTCATTTCCTTAAATGAGTTTGTCTCAGAATATTAAACCTCAGCATCATTCCATCTCTAGGCATGCTGCTAACCAGAATCTCAGAATTCTCCACCCCAACTGAGCTCACCTTCCAAAGCTATTTGCTTTCATAATTTTGTAGTTTTTCATATGTTATGCAAAACAACTGCAGGTAGGCTATCCATTATTATGCAGATGCAATTGTCACAGTGGTTCAGTACAAGACAAAAGATAGATTATGTTATAAAGTTTATATGCTTGTTGTCTTAAGGATCTAGCAGCAGTTGAAACTGCTTCCCCTATATTATACAAATAGGAGCTTAGTGGAATAATGAAAAACATCCTTTCTATGTTCATTAGACTTAACATTCTGTTACCTTGGGACTTGTACTTTCATTATTATTATTATTTTGTTTTTCAAGCACAACCAAAACAAGAGGGCTCAACTAAGCATTATGCAAGAGAACCATAATTGGTTCTCCCATTGTCTACACATTTCTCAGACAGCAACCATTGGGGGGGGGGGTTTGTCAGCAGGACCCTGATCTGGATTAGGACCTTATCACTGGTGCAGTGGTTTTTACATCTTCTCCACTCCATGCATCATTTGCCCACAGAAGACTGGCATCTGTGAACAGGGGAGGTGGCACGGCTCAGTGATAGAGCATCTGCTTTGCAAGCTGAAGGTCCCCCGTATCCATCCCTGCAATCTCCAGTTTAAAGGATCAGGTAGTAAGTGATGTGAATGACTTCTACTTGAGACCCTGGTCAGCCACTGCCAGTAAGAGCAGATAATACTGACCTTGATGGAGCAATGATCTGATGCAGGATAAGGGAGCTTTACATGTTCACATATGTTCAATTGCTTTAAGCCACAAGACTGGAATTGCAATTTTTTTCTTGCCAGAATTGCAGATAGCTTGGAGAGTGATTTTTCCAATGGAAACAACACAGGTGTTAAGGGTAGAATTTCCCCTATTGAGTGCTATGGCCCTGTACATATCAGTTGCCCCTAGCATTTGGTGTTTGGGTGGTGGTGGGGTTTTGTTGTCAAAACTGAAAATCTAGAAAGATCCAGTCACAGATCTCCCATACCTCATTTAGTTATGTTCATAGTATACTTTCCTAACATTTTTTTCACTAAAAGCTGTATTGCTCCTAGAAAATTGAAAAGTGCACCTTTTCTTGGAGCAGAAATGGAGCACTAGGAAGTTATGCACATGGCAATTTTGTTGGTTGTCATGCACTCCTTAAAGGCACATAGCCTCTGCCAAGAAAGGGGGAGGCAAGCCTTAATAGAAGGGAGGAGTTTTAAAGAGCACAAGGACCTAGAATTGCTGTGCTGGAAAGTGTCTCTTGACCTTTAAATCTGCTTCTGAATTGGGCAATGAGGCAGTCAACTTCTTCTGCCCCTTTCCCTCCTCTCTGCTGGCCCGGCCATCCACCCTCCTCACCTGCCTGCTGAGATAAATAGGGCTCTTCAAGGTCAAGGGGGAAACCTCTGGGTGGCAGCCTAGCAACCAGAGAAGTGTCAAGAGTGAATGTCTCAGGGAACAGAACAAGGATTATGAGCTTTTCAAATGCAAATGGGAGAAAATGATAAGAAAACAACCCTAAGAGTCATGCCACAGGGAAGAGATTAGACTGTATGTGAGGATTGAGGTCAAACACAAGAGTAGGGATTAGGGACCAAGTAGTCATTAACCTTTCCCTAGCGGAGTTTCTGTGCCTTTAGCTATTGCTTCATATGCCAAAATGTAGAAGCACAGAATAGAGAATCACCTAACTATAATTAAATGTGGAGGGGGTACAGCCTTTTCACTTGCTTCCTACGTTGTTCCAAATGTTTGTGTAGACAAACATGTTTCCGCAGTAACTCTCTGTTGCAATCTCATTAATTTTTTTCTCACCACCAAACACATAAAAGCCTCTAATTGTCTTCTGGGGTATCCCCTCCCAACACAGCATTTTCTAACCTGTAGTTAGCACTGAAGGAAGAATTTGAGCAGGGATCTATGTTAATGATAGAAATTGGAGGTGGACTGCTGTACATTCCCACCCCAGTTTGAAGCTATTGTTCTGCAGATTCCATTGCTGGCTAATTGAATAACACATGGTTCAGGGACTGAAGTTATATTGCTTTGCTTGTTAAGCTAACAATATTGAGCCTGATTCCATAGTTTCTGCACAGAGATACCCAAGTATAGGATTCAGCATACAGTACAATCATTAAACATCATCACACCTTTGGCAAAAAGTTAAAATCTTTTCTACCATTTCTTGTTTTAGAGACGGGCTGGAAAAACACTGACCCTTTTGAGATTTTCTATCTGAAAAGCAAGTAAGCCAAAATGTACAATTAACAGCATATAGTCAAAAGTAGCTTTTGCTTGACTACCATTTCAGATTGCTCTCAGGGAATTCCACATTTGAATGCCATATTTTAGGGGGGAGGTAGCTTAGTCTTTTCTCAGAGGTTAGGAGCTTTACATATATTCAATTCAACCATGCAATTTGCCACCTGTATTCATTTTTTTAGAGATTTTTTAAGCCACCCCTCCAGTGACCTGCTCAAGGAAGTTCACAGACAACAACAACATTGATATCTTAAAACCAACAACATTAGAATTATTAATATTAAAACAAGCCAGGGACATAAAAACAGTACAAAACAACTATCAGCATCCTAAAATGATATCCATGAGAGAGCCCTCAAGCTAAAAGGAGATCATAAAAAGAGTTTGAAATGACGGAACTCCTCAGAAACCTGGGTAAAAAGAAACATTTTAGGATACTCTGTATACACCTCTATCAACATATCAAGCAAGTTTCTAATGGTCTGTAGGCATGTCAGCATAGTCTGAAGTAGTACTATCTACCATGATGCTTTTACTTGTAGAGCTGACACTTCTTATCCCATGCACTGGGAACATACCTGTTTTAAGTTTTTTGTTGTTGCTGCTGTTATTGTTATCAAGTCACAGGCAACTCATGGGCACTCAATGAAATTGTTGAGTAGTCAGGTTAGAACAGATAAAAGGAAGTACTTCTTCACCCAAAGAGTGATTAACACATCATGGAATTCACTGCCACAGGAGGTGGTGGTGTCTACAAGCATGGATGGCTTCAAGGGGGAATTAGATAAACATATGGAACAGAGGTCCATCAGTGGCTTTTAGCCACAAGGTATAGATAGGAACTCTCAGTCTGGGGCAAGTGATGCACTGTATTCTTGGAGCTGGGGGGTGGGCAACAGTGGAAGGGCTCCTGGTGCTCTGGTCCCGCTGCTGTACCTCCTGATGGCACCTGGTATTTTTGGTCACTGTGTGACAGAGTGTGGGACTGGATGGGCTGTTGGCCTCATCCAACATTGGCTTCTCTTATGTTCTTAACTTACGACAACCCTGTAGGGGTTTCAAGGCAAGAGATGTTCAGAGGTTTTTTACCATTGCCTGCCTCTGTGTAGCAACCCTGGACTTCCTTGGTCCAAGTACTAGCCAGGGCCAACCCTGCTTAGCTTCTGATGAGATCAGCCTAGTTTCTGAGGAGATTAGCCTACACCTTAATAGTTTCCCATATAGCAGAAGAGCAGGAGAATGCATTTCTTCCTGCCAGTTCATTCTCCTGTTGTATTGTCTGCCCCACCTTACCCAAAGTCTGTCTTAACAAACACATTTTTGCATTTTCAGCAGTCTTTCTGAAAGTCTGAAGGGATAGAGTGATAGGCATAACTCAGTAAGATAACTCACAGTATTGGCACTATAACAGAAAAAGCCCTGCTTTGTCCTATCATAGCTTATATTGTATAATGATTATTAAACCATTATTTTTGCACTCCATACAGTTATTCAACAGTAGCATGAGATGCCTAAGTCACAGCAAGATAAATGGGTCTTAAGTGCTACAATCTCTGAATGATGTTCATTTTTTTGGAGAATCAGTAAGTAGTAAATGCTAGTTCAAATTTTACTTATTTATTTCTTTATACACTTTCTAAAGTGCTTTTCCATTAGAATATAGTGAAAGTTCAAACATAAACACATAATAGTATCTCATGAAATGAACAGTTGGACTGCAATCCAAAGTCAGTTCCAAATATTTTGGGGATTTGAAAGTTTAATTTTCCCCCAAAGAAATTACAAGTTGGGTTCTTAAGCAGTAGAATCCAATTACCAAGCACTCAGACACAATAATTAAGGAATCACATGAACACATTCTAGAATACAAGTAGCAGCCCTCCTGAAAAAAGAGACTGTGGCACGTAAATCTTCAGAGCCCTTGTGAGGCAAAGTACCCTAATTTCCCTCAAGACTTAATGTGATTGTTAGATGGCCTAGTCCAGCTTGTAGATGTTCATGAGTAGGGCCTTCCTGAAGGTACCACCCTTATCTCTTTTAAGGCCAGACTCAAGAATATGGTAACTGGTTAATCATGAGACAGGGTGCCGCAAGACAGGGTGAGTTCCTGTCTCTAGTTCCAGCTCCTGCCAACCTAGCAGTTCAAAAGCAAG
The DNA here is from genome assembly GCF_001447785.1 of Gekko japonicus. NCBI lineage: Eukaryota > Metazoa > Chordata > Lepidosauria > Squamata > Gekkonidae > Gekko > Gekko japonicus. The sequence goes on along the minus strand of NW_015160888.1, from coordinate 324,202 downwards.
AAATTGCAAGTAGATAAATAGGTACCACTTCGGTGGGAAGGTAACAGCGTTCCGTGCGCCTTGGTGTTTAGTCATGCCGGCCACATGACCACGGAAACTTCTTCGGACAGCGCTGGCACTTCGGCTTTGAAACGGAGATGAGCACCGCAACCCTAGAGTCGGATTCGACTGGCTTTTGAGCAAGGGAACCTTTACCTTTACTTTAATCATGAGAACCTGTGTTCAGTTGTATAACAAGAGGAAAGGGGGGAATTAGGAGCAGATATTAACATCTTCTGGAAAGTTCCATCCTGTTTGGATCTAAGAGACCACCTGGTGCCAGAGGGCAAAAGGCTATAAAGGGTATAGGCCAGAAGGAAGCCATGCTAATTTTATGCTCATGCCATGTCAGTATGCTTTGATATGTTATGCTTCATCATGATGGATTGCAACATATAGAATGCTTTTATGCTACTGCTTGAATTATATGCTACAAGAAGATTTACCATCTAAATAAGGTATTCAATGTATTAGATAGAACAGTTAGCTACTTTATATAGAGATTGTACTGCATAGTGAAATCCATTTTAATCTTATATATATAAAAGGTTTCATAATTAATTCACAATTACAGGCTTTCCCATTGGCCCTGGAAGAGGACCACATCACACACTGGCAGCTGAACTGCCACTCAAGAGTAATCATTTGGCATTGGATGGGTGCTGGGTCCCCTCTTCTCTCCCACCCACTGCAGTTTAGGCCACTCTTCTCTGAAACAAACCCAGTAATCATTTGCATATGGAAGCTGATTGGACCTCACTCCATTCTGCACCTCAAACTCACCCACCCCAAGACGGTGGGAACTGTCAGTTGCATATGAGACTATGAGGAATTTCACATTACCCTTTTTAACCCGTTTTGAAGCCGTTTTTGATCCGTCATGGAGTAAACCGGTATAGGACTGCAATTTCACACATGGCTTTTCCCTTCCAGTAAAGAGCTGGATCTGAAGCGGTTTGCCATTTCAGACTGCACCACTTTTTCACGCTTTTTCCCCGCCGTTTTTCGCCCGTGCGGGCGATCTCCGGCTTTTTTTTTAACATTTGCTTTAGACCGTGCGGGCGATCTCCGGCTTTTTTTTTAACATTTGCTTTAGACTGCTATAGCGCTATAGCACTATAACAAAACACTCCAGGCATTCCAATGGGGTTGATATAATGCTGTTGCATTATAGCACTATAGCGCTATAAATCTAACATTAAAAAAAGCCGGAGATCGCCCACACGGGCGAAAAATGGTGAGAAAAAGTGCATCGGAACCAGGAGAGGAAACTGAAGACTACTTGGAAACGGTTGACAGGTAAAACACTTCAGCCCCATTTCCTAAACGGGACAGAAGCGTTTGTGTCTGAAATTACAAATATATTCCGGTAGGGAACCAGTTTTAAAATGGTTCTGTCTGAAATGACAGAACATAAACCGTTTGGGAACCGTTCCTCTTCCGGATTATATCGTCTGTCTGAAATTCCTCATAGTGTATCCTGAGGTAAAATATGTCCTCCTCCACAACACATCACTTCCTCTTCAAAAGAAACAAACCCAATAACACAACCATGCCACACCACAAAAAAGACAGATCACACCACAAGCAGAATACCACAAGGCAAAAAATGATAGGAAAAGGTGCCAGCAGTCACCCTATTACTGCCGCTGATATGTACTTGATAGCGCTTCAGAGGATAGTGTGCAGGTCTCAGGTTCATGTTATAAATGTGGCCTGGGAGATTATGGACCATTCACAGACTTTCAACCTAACATACCTCACAGGGTTGTTGTGCAGATCATAGGGGGGAGAGGAGAATGATGTCAGCTGCTTTTGTTCCCATTGCAGGGAAAGACTGCCCTTTCCCTAGGTAGAGGCTCACACATACATAAACCTTTATTGGCATACCACAGCAACAGAAAGGGCAGTGAAACAGTTAGAAAAATAAATAAACTAATTAATAGGTCATGGCAAATTGGCGAGGGCTTAAATGACCCTCTTTCTGTGCCGCGTGGTTTAAATAGCCCCGGTTCAGTAGGCTCGTCAGGTTGCTGGCGCTCTTAAGCTCCCCCCCCCGCGCTCCTCTTTGCCGCCTGCTTCTGGAGTGCTAGGTTTAGTCGGCCCGAGTTTCGGCTCCTTCTGAGGGCCGGAGGGGATTTCCCCCCTCCCTGGATCGGAGCGTGGTGAAGGCGTCCTTGAAATTGACAAGCTCCGGCTGCCGGGCTTGCTCTACGGGGCTCTTTGAAGCTGTTGGCCGCGGCAGGGGAGCTCCGTTTTGTCGGCCTGCCCGAGCGTCAGGGGGACGAGGCTCAGGCTATCCCCCCTCCTTTTAACAAAACGCGGAGGTGAAACTGACAAGCTCCGGCTGTGAGCTTGCTCTTCGGGGCTCTCTGTGCGCTGAGGTGAAACTGACAAGCTCCGGCTGCGGGCTTGTTCTTCGGGACGCTCTGTGCGCTGTTGTTATCGGCGCGCAGACAGACGCCGGTCCCGGCTTCGTTTGGGGCTTAGAGGGCCCGGGAGCTGTCAGAGGCAGCAGCGGCTGGAGAGGCAGTCAGGAAGAACAGCGGGCCAGCTCCGGGTTGCAAGCTTAGCAGCGTGCGGCGCTGGCGGCTGACCCGGTGGGCTGAGGAACATGCAGGAGACGCAGCATTGGGCCTGTTTTCGACCTGTTTGAAGAAGCCGCGGCGGTTGGCGCAGCGCAGGGCAGCCCTTGGCAGGCTGTTCCATTGTGTTAAACAAGAATACACGGCCCTACACTCCCCCCACATTGCCCCTGTCAATAGGCGGTTGGTGAGGCCGCGGGACCCTGGTTTTAGGCTTGGGTGGTTTTATTCCCCCCCTCCTTGTATACCTTGCTTCGGCTTGTCAGAGGTCCGGCAGCCATTTTTGAGGACCACTTTTAAAGGAGGCCCTGTGTTGCTGGGTAGGGGCAGTTTGAGAGTCAGCCATCTTAAGTGGGTGTTCAGTGGTGGCCATTTTGGGTGGTACATTTGAGTTACCAGGCCACTATTTGAATAATACCTTATAGTATAATGGCATCTAAGAAAGGAAAAGGGGGGGCGAAAGGAAAAGGGCCCGCTCCTAAGAGGCCGGTGCAAGCTCCGCCTCCTGAAACTGTTCCTTCATCATCTGACGATGAAGAGGAGAGGGCTGAGCAGCGTGCCATTTTGGAGAGGATTGCTGCTTTGGAGCAAGCCAAGGCTGTTGTGGTTCCCACCGTCAAGTGGTTCTGGTGTCGGACCGTAGGCAACAACGGCGGGCGGAGAGAAAGAAGTTTATGGCTGAGATCATTAACCGACTTTCTTTACTCGAATCCAGGTCTGGGGCTGTTGTGCCTGCTGATGAGGGTGATTCCGGGGCGTCGGGAGCAGATGTGGACCAGCCTGATTCTACGCCAGTGGAAGTGGTGGAGCAGGTCCGGCCTGGCCCTAGTGGTACGTGGGATCCGGCACTGCAGATGAGCTTGATTTGGCCGTGGGGACCTTGGGGTCAAGGTGCTGGCTCTGCCTCACAGAGCGGCGCTGCAAAAAGCTCTTGTGATAATGTGCAGTCCTGGGCTTGGGGCCCTCCTTCACATGCTATGCAGTCTCCCTGGGGGTCTGTTACAGCTGGTCCTTGGGGTAGTGTAGGGTGTACCCCCCCTGGATGAACCCTTATGCTGTGGCGTCTGCATCAGCGATGCCTTTCAGTGATACCGCCTTGCCATTGGGCGATCACCTTTTACCCACGACAAGAGAAAAAAATATGTAAGGGTGAGTTCATCGACCTCTTTAGCCTTCTCTACCGGGATTTAGAGAAGAAGGATAAAGATGAGATGGATGACAAAGAAAAGGAGATACTAAGGCGGAAGAAGGTGGATCGGACGTGGGCCAACTGGCTTGCAGGATATTTGATTTTTGCCGGTGTGTTGTCCAGGTCTCAGCCTCTAAGGTCACCAGCTTTGTTCCAGTACTTGGACATAATTTATAAGGCCTATACGGGCTTCCCGGGCCCCGCATGGCTTAAATATGATGAGGAGTTCCGGATGAGGGCTGCTATGAATCCCATGCTGCCATGGGATAGGATGCATCCTCATCTGTGGCTTCAAATTATGTCCACGCCTGACTGTAGAACACTCACATAGTGGCCACATATTGCAGCGTTTACAGGGTGCCAATACTTCCCGTGGTGGCACGGGGCAGGCGGTTCAACCCCGCTTGCTCTGTTGGGATTTTGGGGCCCGGGGAGTTTGTGACAGGAAGTCATGCCCATTCCAGCATGAATGCCCGGTGTGCGGCGGCCCCCACCCCTCCAAATCTTGTCCGAGGAGACAGCAGGGCAGGAATCAGAGGTGGAGGGGACAGGGCGGTTCCTCCTCTTCCGCTGCTAAAGGGCCCCAGTCCAATAAGCCTGACGGCTCTTGAGGCCTGGCTACGGGAGTACCCTAAGGAGGAGGACCGAGTTTACTTGTTAAAAGGTTTTACGTTTGGTTTTCATATACCCTTTCAGGGAGTTCGGGCCCCGTTTATGGCCACTAATCTTAAATCTGTTCAGGGAATGGAGTCGGTGGTGAGGAAAAAGATTGCCAAGGAGTTGGAAGAGGGCCTAGTTGGCGAAGTGCGATATTAAGTCGGCATTTCGCCTCCTCCCCGTGCATCCAGATGATTTCGAGCTGCTGGGTTTCTCCTTTGATGGCCAGTTCTTCATGGACAGGGCTTTGCCCATGGGATGTTCTG
>NW_015160888.1:314901-316023 GCF_001447785.1 Gekko japonicus | reverse complement strand
CTTTTTAAAAAAAGGGAACTATTATAGAGTTCAACCAGGAGCTAAAGAGTACGACCACCAATCAATGCTGTCCTTTAAAATTTTGGCTGGAATTCCATCTGAGCCTGGAGCCTTGTTAGATTTAAGAGAAATAATAAGATCAGTTATTTCTTCATGTGAGACTGGAGGCCAATTGGGAATGTTCAATGGCATTGAATTAAGGTTAATCAAGGGAGAAACAGATGAGCTAAAGAGTACGACCACCAATCAATGCTGTCCTTTAAAATCTTGGCTGGAATTCCATCTGAGCCTGGAGCCTTGTTAGATTTAAGAGAAATAATAAGATCAGTTATTTCTTCATGTGAGACTGGAGGCCAATTGGGAATGTTCAATGGCATTGAATTAAGGTTAATCGAGGGAGAAACAGGGGGCTCATTGAATAAATAATTATAATAGGAGTGCCATATGGCTGCAGGTATAGTGTAAATAGAATTGACTCCATTTGGATAATTTAGTCTGCCTACCAGCAACCAGAAAGCTCAGGTAGAGGTTACAGGGAGGGGGGAGGAGATGTAAACCTTAAGACTGACAGGCAGATTAAGGTAGGCTGATGGTTGTCTGGAAAGGACATAGGGTTGCCAATTCCAACTTTGAAACTTCCAGGATATTTAGGGATGATGCCTGCTGAGGGTGTGGTCTGAGGAGGAGGAAGAGGGGGACCTCAGACAGATACAATGCCATAGATCCCACTCTCCAAACAAGCTAGTTCTTCCTGGAAGACCATTGTTGCCAATCTCCAGGTGACAACTGGAAAGCTCTTAAAGTGCTGGGGATGTGTTGCATTCTGGCAGGAGATGCTGTGAGTATAGAAAATGAATGTGGACAGAGTAGTGTTTTGGAAGATCTTTGGGAATTGTTTAGTGCATTTGCCATGGGGCACCCACCCAGAGCCTCTGGCATTTTCTTACTCTGCTGGCACCAAATCCAATTTAAGACAAAATAGAGATATGGAGACTTTTCCATCCTCCTTTGCATCAATCTGTCTTTGTTGGCAGCCCTAGGCCTGCCAGCACTCTCAGGATAACTTCATGCCTCCTGACTGGCATTATTTCACTAGCCCTGGCTGCTTGCTCTTGTTCAGCA
>NW_015160888.1:313833-314882 GCF_001447785.1 Gekko japonicus | reverse complement strand
GTTAGACAGGAGCCTCCCTGTGGAAGCTGCCTGGGTGATTTCGGACCAGACACAGACTTTCTGCCTAATGTTGCACAAAGTGGAAGAGGAGAATGAAGTAAGCTGCTTTGCTCCCTACTAACAAGAAAGACAGAACTATGCCTAGGAAGAGGCTGCTGAGAGGGGAGGAGATAAAGTTGCCAACTTTAGGTATGGAAATTCCCGGAGATTTCAGATGTGGAGCCTGGAGAGGGTGGGTTTGAGGAGGGGTGGGACCTCAGCCAGGTACACTGCCACAGACATTACACTCCGAAACTGTCAAATGTGTCCAGGACCACAGACAACAATTACTCTCTACTACCATAAGGTATGCTGTTCTTCACTCTCACATTAATTCTTTACACTGCAAAACACTACTGTGTTCACTCTGCCTGCAAGATACAGAATCATTGATCCCACCCACTTTCTAGAGCTCATATTTCCCCCCCACAATGGGCCTTATTCCTAGTCTTTTAATAAACCTCTGTGTGCATTTAACCTCAAGTACACACAGGGCTGGGTACTGCTCAAGGGACAAGGAGCAGTAACCCAGGTGGTCCCAGGCTCGGGTACTTGACAGTCCTCCTTCTCAATTCAGCAAAATGTTAGGGTCAATAAACTTCCCAACCTGGTTGCGGCAAGTCACTGTGGTGGTTAGACTTTCCTTCTCTATTCTTACACATTTTTACAAGATTAGCAGTAGAAGCAAATTCCTTTGAAATAGATGAAAGACGGCAGGTGGACAGAGTATCTCAGAAAAGTCACCTACCCTACGAAATTGGTGTTCACACAGCTTTTACTAGCTGATCAAAGGCTTGATTTCCATTATGACCTAAAGCTCATCTCAGCCTCAAGGGTATTTCAGACTTCATCTGCCTTTAAGGCAAAATCTAAACCGTCAGAGGTTTGGCTAGCCTGATTTGTACCTGCCAGGGGATACATATTTAGCAGGATAGCTGCTCCATATTTTTCCTGCTTGGATTCTGTAGGGAGACAGAAAAAGAGATACTTTTGAATCTCTGAAAAAGGCA
>NW_015160888.1:293981-313772 GCF_001447785.1 Gekko japonicus | reverse complement strand
TTAACAGAGCTTTGAACTGCTTGATCCAACTTTTGCTCTTGATTTCATTTCATTTTTATATTTGGTCAGATTTGTTAAAATCAAGTATACCAAATACAGTGCTGACTGAATAGCCCAGGCTAGCCTGATCTCATCGGATCTTGGAAGCTAAGCAGGATCAGCCATGGTCAGTATTTGGATGACAGTCCACCAAAGAAGTCCAGGGTCACTACACAGAAGCAGGCAATGGCATACCACCTCTGAATGTCTCTTCCCTTGAAAACCCTACAGGGCCACCATATGTTCACTGTGATTTGATGGCAAAAAAACACCTAATACAATGTACAAATAGAATGCATTATATATCATAGAACTGTAGGACTGATAGTAAAGACAATAAAAGCTATTTTAAAAGAACTTTCCAAATACTGCTACCATCCTGTAAAACTAACAGTATAGTCCTAAACAGAGTGACAACCTTCTGTCAATTGAAATTAATAGGCTTAGAATGGTGGCACTGTAAATGACAAATTATACTTTCTTACAACAAACTATAAATGGTTGCTCCCTTTAGCCACTATAAGCTTTCCCTCCCACATGCATTCAAAATCTGTGATTTTGTTCATTAGTGCTGTAGACCAAAAACTCTTCAATGTTCGTTTGAATGTTTCTCTTTGTATTTCCAGTTTTATGCTATAGTCATTCCTGGTGCAGTTAAATTAACCACAAGATATGGATTTCCTCCTGACATAATCCTATAAAAAATTAGCAAACAAACCTAGGGTTTCATTACTGTCTCCAATCTATTATCTGTTTAATAACAAAGTTTCTTTCCAGAACTTTCTAAAACATCCTAATTTACATTTCTACCATATGAATAAAATCTTCATTTTTGCAAAGATTCTTCAAGTTGGGAAGTACTATTTTTAACAAGGATGTTCAGTCATTTATTATTTTTATTTATTTATTTGCAGAATTTATATCCCACCTTTCTGCCCTTACAAAGGCTGCCAAGGCAGCTCACAATTTAAAACATGCATGATAAACGCATCATAAAACCATTAAAATACCCTCTCCCAAACATACCTCCCAATCTCCTAATCACAAATTGATTGCAAACTGCCATCAGCCCCCAAGAGCACTTGAAGAGAAGTTCAGATATTCCTTCCAACATTTTAAACTGGTAAAAATTGCAAAAGTTTTGTGCCTGTGTGTTCTCATAACACTGTTTTCATTCCCACTTCTATTTGCTGTCATTTTTGTTGCAAATAAAAAGAGGTGCTTAAGTTGTTTGGGGACAGAAAGGAAACTGTGTAGCTACACAGCCAGGCCCCATTTTGCCTACCAGACTCATGGAAGTATTTATTTATTTATTTATTTATTTTTTATTTTATTCAGTTTATACCCCACCCTTCCTACCAAGGCAGGCTCAAGTATGATGTTTATGGAAGGAAAATGGCAGCTGGGACTGGCAGAGCACTCACAGAGGAAGTGCTACCTATGATGCTATAGGTTTGCTACTACCGATCTGGGTAGGATTGCTATCTCTGGGTTGGAAATTCCTGGAGATATGGGGAAGTAGCCTGAGAGGACAGGGCTTGGCAAGGGAAGGGCCCTCAACAGGGTACAGTGCCATAGAATCCACTCACCAAAGCAGGCATTTTCTCCAGGGGAACTGATCTTTGTAGCCTGGGGGTCAGCTGTCATTCCAGGAGATCTCCAGGCATCACCTGGAGGTTGGCAATCCTATGGGGCTGACAGCTCCAGCAGAGAGCCCTCACAATCACTTCTCCCTGCAAGAACAGACTGAGTTATCAGGTGATATTTTGGGGTGAGCTGAGTTGTGCCGGGAGGATTACAAGCAGCTCCTTCACACTTGTCTGAATAGTTAGCATGTTGTGCTATGTCTCTTTAGGGTCTCTTTGATCTCCTCTCTTGGTGTCTGCTTCTTTATTTCTTCCTCCCTGCAAGAATTATCTTTAAAGTTCCATGTTTATTGCTGGTGTTTGCTTTTTTGTAGGCGACTCGGAACATGAGTTACCTTTATACTACATCTTCCTAGTGTTAGGGGAATAAAAAAACCACCTTTTTGATACTATTATAATAGCTTGTCAATAAAGACCTTTGCAAAAATGTTCAGAAAAGTAGCAGAAACTGAATGCTGTGTTTGTGAACAAAGGATGCCACAACTTTGCATGTGGGAGGTCTGCAGAGACAAAAGCATGGTCCTTTGACGTAGATGATGTGTGCTGTTCAATAACAGCTGCAGTACAAAAAACTGGTTGTCTCTCGTGACCTTGTATTTAGTATTCTAATCGTATGAGTACAGTTAGCACAGCATCCTTCCTCAAAACTAAGTCTTGGGCCAAAGAGATTGTACTGCAAAACTGCAGGTTTCCTAGGGAGGAAGACTCATTGGACTCATATTCCACTGCACATGATAGCATAAAAAATAGCAAAACACATATAGTCATGCATAGTTATAAGGTCAGGCCAGGTGTGGCAAGCAACCAGCAGTAGGGTTGGGGCCGGGGACATGGAGGCCCTTGTGACATCAGCAATGCCAGTGATATCACTGCATTGTTTCCAGAGTTTCCAGTGATTCCTAAAGCTACCCATTGTCACTTCCAGGTCATACCCAGAAGTGATGTACTGGCACAGAGTATGTGGGTGGGGAGTGTGTGTGTGTGTGTGTGTTTTAAAATCCTTCTGCTGCTGTTCAGAATGCAGGCAGGCATCAGCAGCAATCAGCAGAAGGTCATCTGCCACGGGTGGGGGGAGGCATAGCAACCCTAAGCCATGCCCAGTATCAGGTGGCAAGGGAAGCTTTCATTCAGTTGCCTGCTACCAGCACTATGTAATAAAATGAATATAACTGTGAACAACAGCTGACTGCACTAAAATATGTTTTGTAAAAAGATTATCCTGTACAATATGCTCCAAAAGTGATTCAGGAAAAGTTTTCCAGTATTAACAAACCTTTCTGGCCTTAATATAACACTCGTCCTGGGAAACTGGGCCTTTTCATCTCTCTTTGTAATAATTCCCCGTCTCCTCCACCCCTCTGCTATTGGTTGTGTGTGTGTGTGTGTGTGTGTGTGTGTGTGTGTGTGTGCCAACCGAATGGAATACTTTATGCATCTGACGAAGCAGCTTCCGACTCGTGAAAGTTAATGCCTCAATAAATTCACCCATCTTTAAGGTGCCATGAGGTTCTTTGTTATTGCTGGCTGTAATACATTATAGCATGGTGATCTGTTGATTCTGTCTGACATTGAAAGAATCTATTAAAATGTTTCAGAGGAAAATTGGGCAGCTAAGATAAAAAGAAGTGGGAGGGGAAACTGATAGCTGCTGAGGTTCTTGCACGTTAGTGATACTTATGCCTCAAAAGATTGAGATACATTGAATGGTATCTAAAGAACAATTCCAGGTATGTGCAAGAGCTCTGACATGCCCTGTTGCATATTTGACTTTTCTTTAAACAGGAGACACAGAAATCCCGTGCCATCCCACAAGCTACTAGCAAGAGGCCTTTTCATGTAATGAAATAACTTGTCATCTGCCACGGTGGGATTTTTTTTTTGGGGGGGGGTAATTATATGGAGCTAATTATACAGCTTCTTGGATGCCTGCCAGTTATGTTTCCTCTATTAGAGCAGCCTTAACTTTGACTGCATTTGCTGAAGTACTTAAAAAGGTAACCTTATGACAATTCAGATTTTATATATGAATTCTGAGAATGCTACCAAGTATACTGCATATTTCCGTGTTTAAAAGCAACTTGTTGGGGTACAACTTTTTGAGCACACACTTAACTTGGCAAAACAAAAACAACAATACTCTACCAAGTATGTATATATATCAAATATATTTGGCCTCTTGTAGTATATTTAAAATATTATATTAGTTATGGTCCTTACCTGGATAGCCCAAGCTAGTGCAGTCTTGTCAGATCTCAGAAGCTAAGCAGGGTTGGCCCTGGCTAGTATTTGGATCTATCTAATATTTGGATGAGAGACCTCCAAGGAATACCAGGGTCATGATACAGAGGGAATCAATGGCCAACCATCCCTGAACCTCTCTTTGTCTTGAAAACTTAACCAGGTCTCCATAAATTAGCTGCAACTTGATGGGGGGGGATTAGTCATGATCTATGTTTTTTATATTGATTGATTAAAATACAGACCATCTGCCCAAACATTCTTTAAGGAAATAAAATTTGCCATTATTAGGTCTCCATGCATATAGCAGTATCAGGATAAAGTATCGCATATGGAAACAAGTGCTGTACAATCCAAGCCTTTAAACTAACCTTGAATTCAGTCTCCGTTTGGGAGAACAGGTGAAGGGGTCTGGATCCAGCTCCTGCTTACCCTTTTGCTCATCGGTAAAATTTGTTTTCCTTTCAAGGGCTATGTATCAGCTTTACATATCCCCCAAAGTGTTTTGTGGGTATGTGAGAATGAGTAGATAACTGCATATGCACACACAGAGATTATTTTAATTTATATAAAGCAGGTTGGCCTGTTTTAGATTAAATTTATCTGGCCCCCGGGTTGTCCAATCAAATTTTAATAGAGATATGATTTTAAAAATTGCTCAATTTTAATAATTTTTAAAAGTTTTTTTTTAATTTTGAGGACTATATTCTAAACTTTAATATTGCCTCACTGTTATTAATGTTAATCTATTGTCAGCTTCTGTACAAAGTGTCTGAATTTTGATTTATGGCTTAGATGCACCTCTGCAGACAAGTTTCTGCTTATCAAGACAGAGAGTGATGTTTGGGGAAGTCATCCTCGGATGTTACGGTGTTGCTCACTGGATTGATTGCACACCCTCCATGTTTTGGGGTTAAATTCCATGTTTTTTAGCTAATCCTAACTGACCTGGATTTCTTTTTACATTGTAATCAGAGTTTACTTTTAGGTAAATGTCTTTAATAGATAAATATTAAATGAATTAAAAACTGGTTAAATGACAGGAAGCAAAGACTAAGAATCAATGGACAGTTATCAGAGTTGGGGTCCCACAAGAATAGGTATTGGGGCTGGAACTATTTAATTTATTCATAAATGATCTGGAACTACAGGTGAGTAGTGAAGTGGCCAATTTTGCAGATGACAGAAAATTATTCAGGATGGTGAAAACCAAGGCTGACTGTGAAGAGCTCCAAGAGGACCTCCATAAACTGGGTGAATGGACGACAATGTGGCAAATGAAGTACCAGTGTTGGTAAGTGTAAGGTGATGCACACTGGGACAAAAAATCCCAACTTTAAGTGTAGGCTAGTGGGGTCTGAACTTGCTGAGACTGAGAGGGGAAAAGATCTTGGGGTCGTAGTGGATAGTTCAATGAAAGTGTCAACCCAGTGTGCTGTTGCAGTGAAAAAGGCAAACTCTATGTTAGGGATTTTTAGGAAAGGGATTGAAAATTAAATGGCTGCTATTCTAGCAATCCTGTATAGATCTATGGTGGAATATTGTGTACAGTACAGTACAACTAGCCTATGAGGGAAGGCTGAAGAGTCTGGGACTTTTCAGTTTATAAAATAAATGACAGAGGTTTATACAACTATGCACAGGATGGAGAGAGTTGACAAAGAGAAATTTTTCTCCCCAAATACTAGAACTTGAGGGCATCCAATGAAGTTGATGGGCAATAGATTCAGAATGGACAAAAGGAAATTCTTTGCCACCAGAGGACGTGGTGATGGCCACAAGAATAAACCGCTTTTAAAAAGGATTAGATAGATTCATGAAGGATTAGTCTATCAATGGCTACTACCAATGGCGACTGAGGGGACCATCCACATTCAGAGGTTCTGAATCGCAGAGCCAGGAGGCCAGATCAGGGGAAGGCCTTGGCCCCTATGCCCTGTTGTTGGCCCTTCAGTGGAACTGGTTGGTCACTGAGTGAAACAGCATGCTGGACTAGATGGACCACTGGTCTGTTCCAGCTGGGCTCTTCTTATGTTCAGGCGATTACATATATTGTGCTAAAAATTGTGTATTCCAGGGATGGCATTTGGGGAGAGGGCAAGTACCTCACTTTTTAGGTTTCAGACTGTATGTGACTAACCTTCAAGCCTAGGAATGTGTATTCCATGCACAACTCTCTTGGCTCTAAATGCTTGTGGTTATAAATAATTAAGGGTCTGTGCCCTAGATCTACATGCCAAAGGCACAAATCCATTTGCTTCAAAGGAGGGCTTCTGTTTGATCTGTGCCAATGTATTTATTTACCTTCCACCTTTCAAAAAGATGCCCAAGGTATCTCACAAACTAACCATAAATCAAATATTAACTCCTTCAAAATAAAATTGTATAAATAACACTGCATAGTTTTCTGAGCAGTAAGGAATTCTAGTTTTCTGAGCAGTAAGGAATTGCATAGTTTTCTGAGCAGTAAGGAATTCTAAGGAGACCACTGCTTCTGGACAGGTCTGGAGTCTTATGGGGTTTCATCTTCAGCCAATGCAGTCCCCCCTCTTTCTCTACAAACTGCTGTTTCTTTATATACCCAGATAGACCTGCCCTTTCCTACAGCTGAGCAATACCTTCTGTATCCAAATACATCATTCAAACAAATAGATTCTCCACCTATCAGGATACAATAGCCTAACAACTAGCCTCCATTGAGCAAACATATTCTTTCAATGTCAGATCAACAGATCACCATGCTATACTGTATAATGTATGTGTGTTTAGTTTACAAGGAATTATTAGCCAGAAGCCACAACAATATAGTTATCACCAGCTACAAAAGAAAGACAATAAGAACACACAGCCCAAATATACCCTGTTATCTTCCTTCTCCTTTTTTCCCCTTTTGCAGTTTAAAAGATTTAATGGAATACAAAAGTAGCCTTTTCAGTTTTGCTGTGAACCCTACCAACATGTTTTCAACTGAAATAATCTTATTTTTCCAGTGAAATGTAAAATGGCATCCTTTTTGTATTCTTCATGCCACTACAGCTCCAAAATAGCATGAATTGTCCACTCAGTTGTAAAAATGGAGAAGACCCATATAGAAACTGATTGGTTTCTTTTCAGTTTCTCTATGTGTAGACTGTGACGTGCTGCAGTGTGAGGTGAAGAACAAGATGCAAGTGTAGGGCTGAGAAAAACAACTTTGGAGCAATTACGCTGCGCCATCAGGGGCTAAGTGAATGAACAGCTGAGAATCTGTTTTGACCCTTTCTCCTTCATAGTGTTGCCTATCATTAACTTGAAATAATGAATAGTATTACTAAGAGAATGTATTAATTTGGGGCAAAATCCACATGGAAATTTTTCTGTGAAAGTCCCACTGAAATGAATGGGAATTGTTCAAGAACATCCTTGCTCAAAAACAGGTCCTTTCAGTGGGCAATTGAGCTTGCCTAGGAGAACAGTGTCCAAATTGCCTTGAGTTCAACACCAAGAAAACATTAGAGGAAAAGCATATGAGATTAGGTCCTAGAACAACATCAAGAGTTGGGGGCATAGTATTTAATATTCACTCTTTCTTTCACAGTGATACCAGATTCTTCTCTGCTTCTATTTACTGCTAGAGAAAAGAACAGCTACTGTTCCCCTTGCAAACAGTTCAGTGTTTCAAAATAGGCTCAGTGTAGGAGTTCCATGAAAGTGCATTCCAAAAGCATACTAAACATACTAACTTCTAGTGAGGAAAAAGGGACTAATTAAAACAGCTGTGCTGTTAGGCATTTTAAAACCACTGATTAGTGCCACAACTGTAACTTATATCCAATGTTCCTGCTTATATTTAAGTTCAATAAGGGTTAGGGTTAGGATTTTGCCTGATTTGTTTTGGGTTCTTAGGTCCCCAGTTCTACTACCTGCATATCCAACTGGGGGGGGGAGTCACAAGAAAAGCAGAATATACATTGGGCTTTTGCATGATTACTGTTGCTAAGGAAACCACTCCCTTGACATCCATGTAGGAGATACATCTATCATTTTAGCTTAGAAAAAAGAGAAGCAGTGTTATTGGTTACAAATAAGACTATGTTAGAAAAAACTGTATTTAGGGGATGATTAAACTGTTCAGCATATTCTCATTTTTTAAAAATTCAGTTGATACAGAACCTTGACTTTCAATAAGGTATCTCATTAGAACAATTTTAGAGATAGCGCAAACATTTTTAAAAGGCATATCTAACAGCTCTTAAAAGACTGCATAACTTCAGAATTAACATGGGGAGGATACCATGGTTAACACATTAGTTTTGTGAGAAGACTGGCACTGCAATCCTAAAGCCTTTGGTTGAGGCAGCAAACACCTGAAGGTCTTGGTCTTCCCTGCCCATACTCACCAGGTGAACTGCCCTCAAGAACCGTCCTGGTATCTGCTAAATGGGCTCTGTTGTTAGTCTTCATATGCCCTGCACCAGTGGGAGGCATTGGTGGGCACCAGCGATAGTGTTGTTCTGTGTTGATTTTAAATTTTAAATTGGTATGAACTGTATTTACTATTATTTAACTGTTGTGACCCGTCCAGAGCCCGTTTGTGGGGAGGGTAGGATATAAATCTAATGATAAACAGATTTACACCCTTCTAAGTCCATTGAAGTCACTGTGTTTAGGATTGCACTCTAAAATTCCTCCTTAATTTGCATACAGAATTCAATTTTAATACAGAAATTAATACAAGCATAGGATCTCCTGTGCACACTGAAGTGGTACAGCCCCATTAATACTCTACCTTTTTTTTTTAAAAAAAAAAACAACCTCTTTGAGCAGATTCTTTGGACTACTTTGTATGTTCCTATGATCTTGCAGTCACTTCTTGCCCCGGGGGGGGGGGGGGGGGGGGTGGGAAGCACGCAACGTAATCCATTCAGTGGTGGCTATTTAAAGGATGCATCTGACTGCCAAGGTACAAACTAGTGACGAACAGCTAGCAATTCTGTGCTTTATACAAGTCAGTCAATTTAGGCCCAAATAACTCTGACTCTGAGGTTACTGCTTCTTCTCAGGTAAATAAGATTATTCAGGATGGGCCAAAGTGGTCACAAGCTGCAACAGCCAAGCAGCTACTGCACAGGAAAAAATATCTGCTCAACACAGTGCTCCTTGTCATAGGGTGATCCAGTCCATGAAGTTAGAAAGGCAGTTCTGACTAGTAGTGGGTCTTGTTCCACTTTATTTCCTTGGAGCTATAGTGTAGCCAGTCTGTACACACTAGCTGGGTAGCCGTGTTAGTCTGTCTGTAGAAGTAGAAAAGAGTGAGAGTCCAGTAGCACCTTAAAGACTAACAAAATTTGTGGCAGGCTATGAGCTTTCGTGACTCACTGGTAGCAGTTCACAATGGATAGCAGTTCAAAGTTAAGACATTTATATAACTTTCTGTCTGAACAGATGGAGTGGGCTGCAAGGAGAGACCTGCACATCTGTACAGGTTTGTTATATAGGTTATTTTTTCCTCCAAAACTATGATAGATTGAATACTTACTCTGGACAGATTTAAATGGGGCTGTCTTTGAAATGGCAGTTGACACAAAATGTGGGAGCTCATCTGCTATCAGTGGCTAGCCTTTGCACATTACTCCTATTTTAAGGTTCTTTTAATGGCTGCCTATTTGTTCCCATGTCCAATTTAAGGAAATAGTGATTACTTTTAAAGCAGTTCATGACCTGGGGCCCACATACAGGAAAGACGACCTTTCCTGCATGTTCCTGCACAGCAAGTTCACTCATCTCATTGGGGTTTGTTGTCTGTGCGTCCTTTGTCTAGGGCTTAAGCCTTTTTTGGTGGCTGGCCCACACTTGTGGAACAGCCTCCCAGGAGAGGTCAAGGGGGCTCTACCCTCCTGACTTTTCACCAAGGTCATTAAATAGAATTGTAGCAGAGAGCTTTTGTACTGATATGAATCTGGGCAAAACAGCATTTTTTTCTTCTGGCTGTGAATAGGGTAGTCCTGTAATGGTTATTTTAATGCCACTTTCATGCATTTATTGCATTTTGTTGCACTGTTTTTGCTTGCCTTGGGTCTTTATTTGTTGGGAGAAAGATGGGTTTATAAATATTTAAAATATAAAAATATCAGTATATGATGTTTATTGCGAGGCACTCTGGTCCAAAGACTTGCAAAGACCAGCCTCTGCTCCTGCCCCAAAATGCTAGTCTGCAGATCTTGTAAAAGCATGGGCAAACTGGCTGGTGGACTGGCTGCTGGGAACCCATTAGATGAGTCTAGGCTGCAGTCACACGGAGCATTAGCCACGCTACAGAGACGGAAGATAGGCGGATTTTCCGGGTGCGATCACAGCACCACATCTGGGAAGCGTAGAGCTCCTGTGCGAACCCGAGGCTTCCCGCCGAAGATGTGGGGTAAAAGATGCGGGCACCTGATCGCGTTTCCGGTTGTAGGTCCTGGCATCCAGCGCCCGCCCATATCCCGTCGCTCAAAGGTGTTTTTTTTCAAGTCTCCACGGGATGCGCACAAGCACCCAACAGCACATACGCACACTTCGTTTAAAAACAAACACAGCCCCCTCCTCTTTTCCGTACCACCCCACTCCTGGCTCGGCCTGCTCGAGAGGAACTCTCTGCACCGGGTGGCAGAGGGGGAGGTGCAGGGGGCGTGGCGGGAGGGCGGCCCGGCTGAAGCTCCTCCTGGAAGGGACCGGACGGAGGACACAGTTTGCATTCCTCTGCAGCCCTGGAAGGGGTTAAACCCGTGGAGCCTTTTGCTAGATAGGCCGCTTCTTTGCTGCACCACAGGATTGTCCTGTGATCGGCACCCCTCCCCTAACCACGGGACCTCAACAGGACCTCTACGGGACGTCTGATCATGCAGCCGTGAGTTATTTTGCTCCGGGGCAAACAGCCACGCTTCTCCCCCCCTGCATTTTCCTGCCCGTGTGACCGAGGGCCTAGTAACCTTTCCTAGCAAGCAGTTACACAGTCTAAGATAGCAGAATGGAGTGCTATATGGAGCCATCGAGAAGGCAGTGGCATGGGAATTTGTGTCTGAGATTACTTCATCCCCAGGACCAGGAGAATTGTGTTCCATAAGAAATGACTGCGTTCCCTCCTCTAAGCATAGGGTAACAATTCCTGACATGGTCTGCAGTACCTGACACACAGCTTGCTCTAAAGGAGGGTAGTGTCTAACAATAAAGAAATTCAGCTAGTATCAGAAAAAATAGAGACAGAAACTACTCCGCTGGCAACTGTGTTCAGATCTATATTTATATATATTACTGAGAGGTGTTCATTTGAAATATTTATCTTTTGTCATAATGTACATAAAGTTCTGTCAGCCTCAATGAATACTAAGGAATTGTGTTCTGGCCATAGTAAATCTACCAATAGAATAAAACACAGAACCAGACATAAATTTTCCCAATTTCACAAAGAACTACTAGGCCATGCTTAGCTTGCGACTTTAGGAGTACATTTTCTGGGGGTCATATAGGACTGCTGGAAGGTTACGTCGGAAGGATCTGTGTGGGATCCAACCCACATGGACGTCCTGCAGAAAAAAGGCAGACATGTTCCCCACACATTCATTCCAGCCTAAGTCTATAGATATTTACTAAAAAAAAGTCCTGCTTAATTCAGTGGAACATATTCTCAAGTGATAATGCATAGGATTACAGCACAAGTGGCATGAATTTAATCCATCACATATACAATGTATACTTCTTCCAGGGAAGATAGGGAAGTGCATATGAAATTCCATCACACACAATGTGGATGGACAGTGTTTGACTTAGTAGCGTTGTTTTATTTTATTTTATTACCAAAATTATCTCTGTAGTTTTTATATTTAGCAGGATACAGTGGATAAGGTTATACCTGGAGGTTAAAAATTGATTATTTCCCAACTCCCCATATTTGAGATAAAAGACCTACAAAATGGACTCCTAGAGTATTGCCAATATTTTTCTGTATCACTATAAAAGTTTTGAAAGAAGCTACTGCTTGTTTCTATACTGTACACCTCGCATCGTTTATAGACATTTTAATCTCCTTGTTTGGAAATGCAGTGAAAACTTTTTTAAAAAGAAAAACATTTTTTAGTTTGAAAGGCTAAGAGTAAAAAAAAAAGAAAAGAAAGAAAGAAAGAATGCTGCCTTGTGGGAAAAGTTGGGATCCTTGCTTTTAACTGTCTTTTTAAAATACTGGGTTGTATCATACTAGCTTTTTCCTCTAGAAAAGCAAGAAAAAGCCTCTTTTAATGCAACCCCCATCAATTTCAGGGTTCATGAGACCCACATGAACAAAAATTTATTTGGGACAGGGCTGCAGTGAAAATTATTGGACAAGACTCCCCGCCTTTATATTAATTGAAAAGTTTGTAGATCAAGCTTATAGTTGGAGAACTAATATATCTGTTAGATAATCCATGTATTTTTGTTAGTTCGGTTTCCCATACAATCTCTAACCGTTTACCTGATTTCTGTTCTCTTTCCTTATCATGGGTGGTGGAAAGTGCTGTCAAGTCACAGCTGACTTCTGATGACCCAATAGAGCTTTCAAGGCAAGAGACAAACACCAGCACTTTGCCATTGCCTGTCTCTGTGTAGTAACGCTAGACTTCCTTGGTGGTCTCCCATCCAAGTAATAACTAGGGCTGACCCTTCATAGCTTCCAAGATCTGACATGGTTAGGTTTGCCTGGGCCATTCAGGTCAGGGTTTCCTGACCATTAGCATTGCCTAAAACTTCTCAGGGGTGAACGTTACATTTCTGATTGAATAGGCTGTGATATCATGAGAGGGAGGGCAGGAAGGGTTGCATCAGTGCTTAGTTTTCATGGCCATTTATTTATTTATTTATTTATTTATTTATTTATTTATTCATTCATTCATTCAATTTGTACCCTGCCCTCCCTGCCAGGCAGGCTCAGAGTGGCTTACACAAAACATGTTAAACAACTAAAACACAGAAATGGATAAAAACACAACAGTATTGAATAAAACATATCATAAAGTACTAGTGCATTCCTAACTGATGACGACATTCTCTCAGCATCCAAGAAATCAGCCACCACCATAGTCTGGTTTTATGTCAGGCTGTTGATCACATTATTAAGTTGGACCAATTTCACAGAAGAGCTGCACCACGGTCGCGCCTCCCTTTGCCCCGCTTCTATTGGTCAATTTCCCACTCGAAGCCAAGTGGCTGCATTTTGACCCATGGCTTCACCCAGTTTTCCCCACGGTTTCGTGATCCTGTTTTTTGAAGATCACGAAACCATGGGGAAAATTGGGCAAAGCCACAGGCCAAAATGCGGCTGCACAGCTTCGAGTGGGAAATTAACCAATAGAAGTGGGGCAAAGGGAGGTGCGACCACGGCGCAGCTCTTGTGTGAAATCGGTCTTGGTGTTAATGTTGGGGCCAGGGCCTTAATATTGAAAGGGTGGCACCCTAATCAAAAGAGCTGTTTTGCAGGCTCTGTGGAACTGTAAGAGGTCCCGCAGGGCCCTGATGTCATCCGGGAGCTCATTCTACCAGTACAGTGGGCCGCCACTGAGAAGGCCCTGGCCCTTGTCACAGCTAGCCTGGCTTCCTTAGGGCCTGGAAGGGACAGACGATTTTGGGACCCTGATCTTAGTGCTCTCTGGAGAACGTGTGGGAAAAGGCGGTCCCTTAGGTATGTAGGTCCCTGACCATATAGGGCTTTAAAGGTAAGAACCAACAACTTGAACCAAATTCGGCATGCTATAGGCAGCCAGTGCAATGCTTATAGTGCAGGCTGGATGTGCTGCCACAGGGAAATGCTGGTTACCACTTTGGGTTCAAGCAGCAATTTTTCTCTAGGCGAGTTTGACCAGTGATCCTGGAGGTTTTTGCCATCTTCTGGGCATGGAACAGGGGT
Source organism: Gekko japonicus (assembly GCF_001447785.1). Lineage (NCBI taxonomy): Eukaryota > Metazoa > Chordata > Lepidosauria > Squamata > Gekkonidae > Gekko > Gekko japonicus. The sequence continues at coordinate 299,954 of NW_015160888.1, read as the reverse complement.
CAGTGTATGTAGGGGGGGGAGTTTTTGTGAATTTCCTGCATTGTGCAGAGGGTTGGACTAGATGACCCGGGAGGTCCCTTCCAACTCTATGATTTTCTGGTTCTGTAACAAATGAAGAAGAGAAAGGAAGGAAAGATGTTACAGCTCTTCTTTTTGGGAAGACTATCTTGAAACTATGTCTTGAAGCCAATGCATGTGGGAAAGGGAAAAAAACTTAGTTTTTTTAGGCCCAAATGGTAGATGAGAGGATGCCATGCTTTGGCCTAAATGATGGACCACCAATCTCTTAGATCTTTTCTATATGCAAAGTTTCATGGCTTTCACAGCTGACAGTTTTTGTTATGGGTTCATAACATAAATACACATGCAGTTTAAATCTGCAGAATTTATTTGAGGAGTTAAGTTGCTGTAAAACTGTTATAAAACATTTTATTACAGATAAAAATAGGAAAACTCCCTGGGCTAAACACTACAATTTCCATTCATGTAACAAATGAAGAAGATAAAATCGTAGACCACAAGCCACTTTATGATGATCAGTAACTAACTAGGGATGCTCAAGCACCTACTGGTTCAGCTCATGCAGTAATCACCAGTCACAATCAGAGAGCCAATTTATCAATGGGATACTCAGCTGCTCCTTCCAATCTGGTTTGCTTTCAGCACATCCTTAACACTACAGTAGAGAGTAAATGTGTTTTCTTAGAGACACAGACCAGTGTAGGTCTCCTCTCTCTCCCCCTTGCCATCACTGCACTCTGCTGCTCTGCAGCAAATAATTAAAACAGTCAGTAAGTATGGCACCCAGGCATATAAATCACTTGTGAACTATCTGTTAAAAATTATACAGTTTGCTGTTCATCCAAGTCCTTAGCAATAGTGATTTTAATGGCTGCTGATCTGTTTCCTGCATGCATGCATGGTTTTGCAAGGCCCCTCAAGAGGTGTAGTTTATGACCCCACACATATTTTCTTTTCCTATTGACTTCATATATTTAAATTACCATTAACAACTTGGCAAGGAGCACCAAAACATGGGGGGGGGGGGAGAGATCATTTTACAAGCATGAGCAAAAATCTGTTGCACAATCCATGGTGTGTCCTGAGAAAGCACTTCCTTGTGCAGTCTAGCCTTTGCATGATTAATAAGACCTGCTGTGATTGGCTGCTTTCATGTGCATTCTGTTTTGCTAGGGAGACGAAAACCTGGAGGGTAGCTTGGAGCAACTACAACGGTGCATGGGCCAAGGTGGGTGGCAGATGATAAAGAAATGAAACTTAGCAACCTCAACAGCTGCAAGGCTGTTTAGTGCCTAGGTGAGGAGACCAGGGACTCATCACAAATCTAATTGCCGACTTTGGAAATGGTATGTTCACTTGCCAAACATGCCTGCCATGAAGATTTCAAAATCCTTGTAACTAAGAGACCTATTAAGAAAACAAAACTGGACTCACCTTGTCAAACTTATAAAGATTTATAAACATTTGAGGAGTGAGGGGGGTATGGATGGGAAAAACACTTTTGTTTGATACTTAGATAAATGACATAGCTAGTAGAGATAAAATGTAGCTTGATATGTAATTAGTAAGTGTTAGAGATAACAGGAGCTATAATATAGTCATCTAAATGCCATCTAAGTTGATAGCAGTCAGTGATTAATGCCTTGTTTCTTTAAGGTCAAAAATAAAATATGGCTACAGATAATAAATATCAGTTGTAGGTCTAAAGCATAAACCTCTCACAAAGGAAGTCTAAATCCATAGTTCTGTCAAGTCTGATTTATTGGAAAAGGCTGAGCTCTTTAAAACAATCATGGTCAGATTTAAACCAAAGTGTTACTTTATGAAAATGCATTCTGCTGTGATAACTTACATAGACCTTTTGGATTTCCATTTTTTTCTAAATGCTTTTGAAGAAAGTCTCTTAGCTCAAAGTATTGATTAAACAATTTGGAAATTTGTGGTGCTTGCAACTGTTTCAGTCCCAGAGAAATACTGTGTGTACATTTGACTCTCTTCACATATTACTATGATATTTTAAAATATCAATAAATAGACCAAAATTACACCCACATCCCATCTACCTGCAGCCTATACCTTTCTATGGCTCCTGAGATGTGTACATTTTTCTTCTTTTCCAAAATCACCTCAAAGGAGCTGACCCTTGGGGGTGACATTTTAGGGGCTCAGGGACCTGGAATCGATAGAGGACGGGGGAGACTGACAATTCTGCAGCCTCCACTCAATTCGAGGTTATTTGAATGAAACCATGGCCACAGGATGAATCTAGACACATAGCTAAATGAAGAACAAAATCCCAGTGTTGGTATCAGTTCAGACTGCAGGTGAAGTTTTCTGGGGGCCTGTTTATATATTTCAGTTTTAAATATGCATTATATATTTTACTACATGCACTACTTTGAAGCCCCAGTGTGGGAGAAAAGTGGTATAAAATATTTAAAACGAAATAAATTAATGTTTTTGAGTGCTTCCCTGGGTAAATAGAAGGAAAGGTATTTTCCGTGTGCAGGGAATTATTTGGGACACCATTAATGGTCTCTCTCATATTCAGTCCAATCTTCCACCTTATTCTGATGCACCTATAGATCTGGCTGAGGTAATCCTCACAACAGCCCTGTAAAATAGGCTGGTGGTAGTGGAATGTATCTTGCCACTCATTAAAGTCAGAAGCATTCTTCTATCCTAGGGAGTCTTCCTCCATGAAAGAAGGAGCTGCTTCAGTTGGAGGAAGGCAGAGTAGTGGGATGCATGCCAAGACTGCAGGGATCAGCCATACACCAGACCTTTGCACATAACAAGCCTGTTTCCTTCATGTATTATGAAAAATAACCTCCAATTTATTTCATCATTTGTTTTACTGCTTTTTTATTTGTCTGTGATTTCTTAGAAGAGGTCCTTTTCATCCAAACAGGAGTAAATATTTACTTATAGAAATCCTTGAAGTTTTGAGCTACAAATCTTATGGTTTATGAGTGGACCAACAATGCTGCTTACAATCTAAACATTTTAAATTGTACTTGGTGTGTGTGTCTGCCATCAGCTTCAGACTCTGAAATAGAATCTTGCAATGTTAAAAAAGCTTGCATCACTTCCAGAACAACCCTTTAGTTGAATTTTGATACCATCTGAGGTGTGATTTTGAGGCATTCATTTCAATGTTTTTGGGATATATATGCAGCTCTTCTGCCCACTTTGCAGCAGCCTTCTGAGCTCTGACCTTCTGGCTGCATTCTCATAAAAAGTCCCTTACAACCATGATTGACCTGTGACTACAAATATGAGAAACAATATTGTGTAAAAGCAAAAGACAGGAAGGCCTGGTGTGATCTGGTCCATGGGGTCGCAAAGAGCGGGACTCAACTGTGGCTAAACAACAAAAAAAAGCTGCTGCTCTAGCACATTTTTCTGGACCATCTTATAGAATCAGTCACCAAAAAAAAGTAGGCTGGACTTTACAGGTTCATTAAGGAGTCAGTCGGGGTGGGACTGCTTTTATGTCAATCTATATTTTTATGCCTGAAGCCATGGGATAATTGTGAGGCTTTTTGTTTTGGCTGTGAGAAAATTTCATAAGGATGTATGCACTGCTAACAGAGTTGGAATTCAGGAGTCATCACAGACCAGGCCAAAATACTCTCAGAACATTACAGGCTATGCTTACTAATAATTGTGGGGATGCATGCTGTTTTCCTGTGTTTCATTGGAGAGCGCTATTGCATTCATTCATTAGGCTTGACAGGGATCACTGTTTTAATGATTGTATACCATTCAAAAATAGGACTGCATCCATTTTTTGTCTTCATTTCTTATTTTTATTTTTGTGTGTCCCTTTATTAAAGTATAAATGAAAACTCTGAAATGCATAAAATTATATTGTCTTCCAACCAACAGCAAATATTAGGAAAAAAGCTTTTTTACAGTCAGAGTTGTGCAGCAGTGGAATCAGCTACCTAGGGAGGTGGTGTTCCCCCTCACTGGCAGTCTTTAAGCAGCGGCTGGACAAACCCTTGTCAGGGATGCTCTAGGCTGATCCTGCACTGAGCAGGGGGTTGGACTAGATGGCCTACATGGCCCCTTCCAACTCTGTGATTCTCTGATTCTATAACTTCTTTTGGCTCTAAATCCTTGTTCTGAACATTTCTTTCTAAGCAGTTAGCCCATGAATATGTCATGACTTCACAGCAGTTCAAGTACCACAGGCTCACTTCAGTAATTTGAAACATAAAATCTTCTGTAGCTCTCAGTGCTGAGTGTGAGAAGGCTTAAAAGGGGGCAGGTAAATTCTTTGCCAGGTTTTTGGTCCTTTAAAAAACCTGATAAACTACTTGGCAGATTAGATTTTTTTTTTATTGGCAAATGTAAATCTTCTGTTTTACTGTGATAGTACATTAATATCTCTCCAATTACAGTACCTTAATATCTCTCCAATTACAGTAACTGCCCTAAATAGTTTCCACACAGATATGAACTACTGGGTTTAAAATCAGGATACAGAATAAATGAGCACGGTAAAACCCTGATGTGCTTTTTACTATAGTGAACTATCCATGGTACTGAAGCTCTGAATGCTGAGACTCAATAAATGTGGAATATGGCTGTCTATTACTGGAACACAGAGTAAGTGGCATTAGGGTTCATGGCATGAATGTTTAGATTATTTTTAGACTTGCACTCCTCCAGCAGTGTTCCTTTTCATTTATTCTAATTAAACTTATACAAAAGAAAGCAGCTGCAAGAGAAATTGGTTCAATATTCCATATATATGAATGGTTAATAAAATATAGAAGCAACCAATTCAAATAGTGCTTCCTATTGAAATATAACAAAATTCTTGATTGAGGTGGTCTGACCTTTCAAAAATTAAAAAAATGTACATAAATATGTTGCCATGCCCTCTAATTTAACAATGGGCGGGAAAGTCATGGTAGACGTTGAGGAGTACATTAAAATATACATCAGATTGAGCCATTAAACATTTAATATCACCTATGCCAAAAGTAATAAAAATGTTAATTTCTATTAAGCTTAATAAAGAGTCAAGAAAATTTGAAACCTCACTTCCTTTATCAGACTACATTTACAATGCATTAAAAAGGTAAAGCTAAAGGTTCCCTTGCTTGCAAGCCAGTCGAGTCCAACTCTAGGGTTGCGGTGCTCATCTCCGTTTCAAAGCCAAAGAGCCAGCGCTGTCCGAAGACGTTTCCGTGGTCATGTGGCTGGCATAACTAAAAACCAAGGCACACGAAATGCTGTTACCTTCCCACCGAAGTGGTACCTGTTTATCTACTTGCAATTTCTTGCTTTCGAACTGCTAGGTTGGCAGAAGCTGGAACTAGAGACAGGAGCTCACTCCATCATGCGGCAACTTGGGTCTCGAACTGCTGAACTTCTGACCTTCCACAGCCTGCAGTTCAGCGTCTTAACCACTTGAGCCATTGGTGGTTCATTTTTTCCCCTTAAACTTTTGCCTGAAATAAAGAGCATACAAGATATGAGCTCTTGCAATCTTCAGAAAAATAACAAAAAATGAAACGTTTGCATTTTGTAAAAATCAGAATAGATGGATCCTGTAAAGGAAGCAAGTGCATTGATTCAAATAACTACCAATGCCATCTTAAACAGAGTAAATTGTTCTGAGCCCATTGATTTCAATGGACTTAGAAGGGTGTAAGTTTGTTTAGGATTGCACTATAAATTTCTCTTCCAAACCTGCTCTCTGATTATGATGATTTTACATTAACAACTGAATGATGTGATATTGTTACACTATGTGATATTGTTACACTATGACTATGTCTAGTCAATGCACCTTCATGGTATATTGTAAGTATAGTAATTTTTAATAGACTGGTCTCATTAGATGCCATTGCCCGCATATGGTAATATGGCCTTGTAGCAGTTAAAATGACACCCCTTGTCTATCAAATGCAAAAAAAAATGTTCTCTTTTCCC
>NW_015160888.1:235029-293537 GCF_001447785.1 Gekko japonicus | reverse complement strand
TAGGGACGCCAAATTAACATCCACGAGATCTAGGGCGTTCTCTGTCGTAGCACCAACGCTATGGAATCAGCTCCCCCAGGAGATCCGCGCCCTCCGGGATCTTAGTCAGTTCCGGAGGGCGGTGAAGACGGAGTTGTTCCGCCAGGCATTCAACAACTCAGATTAAGTATGTCAGCGTTTATGGTCGCCATCTTGTGTATCTATAATGTCTATTTTATAATGTCGGAAAACCATGATTTTAATGTATTGTATGTTGTTTTACAGGTATTGTTTTACTGTTTTACTGTTGTAAGCCGCCCTGAGCCGCTTCGGCGGGAGGGCGGGATAGAAATCAAATAAATAATAATAATAATAATAAGATATGAGCTCTTGTAATCTTCAGAAAAATAACAAAAAATGAAACGTTTGCATTTTGTAAAAATCAGAATAGATGGATCCTGTAAAGGAAGCAAGTGCATTGATTCAAATAACTACCAATGCCATCTTAAACAGAGTAAATTGTTCTGAGCCCATTGATTTCAATGGACTTAGAAGGGTGTAAGTTTGTTTAGGATTGCACTATAAATTTCTCTTCCAAACCTGCTCTCTGATTATGATGATTTTACATTAACAACTGAATGATGTGATATTGTTACACTATGTGATATTGTTACACTATGACTATGTCTAGTCAATGCACCTTTATGGTATATTGTAAGTATAGTAATTTTTAATAGACTGGTCTCATTAGATGCCATTGCCCGCATATGGTAATATGGCCTTGTAGCAGTTAAAATGACACCCCTTGTCTATCAAATGCAAAAAAAAAATGTTCTCTTTTCCCCATAAACCTTGAAATTTCCCCATATAGGGTGCAATGGTATAGAGCACCGAACTGTAAGACTTCAGTCTTTTAAAGAGTTTGCTGTGAAGGAAAAAAAAAACTATTTCAGAAGGTCTGTTTAGAGTTATGGGTTTATAATCTGTAGAGCGAACAAATCATTGATGTATTTCCCATAGGCTGATCAAAATATATAAATCAAATTTGTGCAACAAATTTGTTAAAAATAGTATGTCTTATGCAATAGGAAATAAACTGTTTATCCTAAAGACTAATCCTCTAAGCAATTTACTCATACAGATGCCAGCTGAACAGAAGACAGTTGTACCAACTCGTCACTCTACGGAGCTCACCTTCTTTTTTGCAAACATTACATTTCTATAATACCTAATAAAATAGGAAGCAAAGGAAACCACAGTGATCAAACATTTAGCATATGCATGAAGAGTCTCCTTGCAGAGATGGAGGCACACACATGCATGTTCAAACAGACATCAAAGAATTTCAAAGGATACCTGAAATACAGGATAATCCTGGGGCCAGGTGATACATATAATTTTTAAATATTTAATTAATTTCCTGGCAACTTGAACTAAGCACTTGGCATGGTTAATTTGCACAAAGTAAAGCCCTAAGAGATCTGGGTTACATTCAGATAATCTAGGGACAGGAGTGGGGGAAGGTCAAAAGAGTGAGTAAGGAGCATGATAGGATGTGATTAGATTTACAACCAGTTCCCTCATCAGTTAATTGAAATCCATTGCCATATATTGTGTAAACACTTCCTTTTTCATGCTCTGAGTGAATGCATGCTTCCACAAGTGTATGTGTATGCTTGTATTAATGTGTGGAACTATGTAATATTAAAACTCTAGTACTGAATATGTGTGATGGCTCAGAATTAGGGATGGGCACAAACTGGCTCATGAAGTAGAGTTAGTCATGAATTTTGGCTGGTTTGTGGATCACAAAGCAACGTTCACCAACTGAAGAACCACCATGAACTTTCACAAATTTTGATGCAATTCATGGTGGTTCATGAAGAGCAGAACTGCTGAGTGGTGGGGAGCTCCTCACTACTCAGATGTTTGATTTAATGGCCCCTGTCATTCACTCCCTCCAGCTTTTCACATGAAGCAAAAAGCAGGGGTTCAAACTTTAAATGTGGACCAACCTCCTGGTTCATATCGGGTCACGGCTCAGTTCATGGTTCATCCATGAACCATGTACCAAACTGCAAAAATGCGGTTCATGCCCATCCCTACTCAGAATGTTTTATTATTCAGAGAACAAAGCAGTTTTCACTCCATCTTCTATGAGGGAAGATTCAAAGTGAGGGAAGATAAAAATGTCAGTTTGACTGGGATTAAACTATCATCCAAGAGGTGTCTTGGAACTGGAAGAAAATCCAAGAAAGTAAGGACGCTAAGGACAGGGAAATAAAAGGCAAGGAAAGTGACAGAGCAGATTGACATGAGAAAAAGAAACCAGAGGGAAGGGTCACTAGGGAATGAGTTTTGAAGAAAGAGACAGGGAAGTAAAAAGGGTTGATTACACAGAGGCTCTGGAGTAGCCTTGGCTAGCTGACCAGTCAAACAAGATTTGATCAGGAAGCATTAACTCAGAGATCCCCAATGTGGTGCCCATGGGCACCATGTGACACCTTTCCTCATGCTGGCCATTGTAAGATTGAAGGTAAACTGTAGCAGCCATTTTGTGGCTGGCTCCACCTCCTGTGCACTGTTCCCTCTAAGCTGAGTTAGTGTGAGCTAGCTCACAGTTTTTTAGCCTCTGGCTCACACATTTTTGTCTTAGCTCAGGAAACATGGCTCTAGAGCAAGCTAATTTATGCAGCAGGCAAATCGTTCGCTCACTACTTTAATGCCAGTAGCTCACAAAGTAGAATTTTTGCTCACAAGACTCCACAGCTTAGAGGGAACATTGCTCCTGTGGCATCCATTTTATGGCATTCAGGGCTTTTTTTCTGGGGGAATGTGCTGGAACAGAGTTCCAGAACTTATTTGATAAAATTCTTTTTTAAATGTTTAAAAGTTCAGGAGTTTTTAGTATACAGATTGAAAACTTCATTTCCCTCTTGAGAGTTCCGGCACATCTTTTTTTAAAAAAACAAAAACAAACACACAACCTGGTGGCATCCATTTTGAGTATGCACCCACCACACTGTATTAGAATGTCAAAGGTGCCCACAGGCTTTAAAAGATTGGGGACCCCCACTAAATGATGATGCCTACACAGATCCCAAAACTAGTTAGTTAAGCTTTACTGTGAAACAATGCCATTAATTTTTTAAACACTGGAGCACTGAATTGTAGTGAATTATTATACCTTTTGGCAATGTTATAAAAAGTGTGCACAAATGTGAATAATTCAGCTAAGAACTACTAATTTAAAAGTTATTCTCTTCAGTTTTTATTGTAGAACATCTGGCTCAGCCAACAGTTACAAAAAATTTAAAAGCCAGAAAGAAAGCAAAGTAAAACCAGCTTTAAAAAAAGTTTTAAGGCTGTTGTCCTAAGCAGGCAGCTGGCCCATGCTTGCTCTTTGGAGATGCCTGAAGTTATAAGCTGGTGGCTAGTAGGGCCTAGAATCAGGACAGGCTGTAAAGATGTAGCCCAGTCTATGTATGTGTCCCTTTCAGACTATGTTATACAGTTCACATTTTAAATTCCTTGAGAGTCCAGGTCTACAAACAGCAAAGACATCAGAGAGTGTTTTCCAACTTATTATGCAATTCTTCACTGAAGATGCTGCATCTCATATACCAGATCCCATGGAACCAGTCCCTAGGATGCCATCAGGCTTATCCAGAAAGTGCTTTCACAATGAAACTGAGTGGTATCCACTGAGTGTTCTTCTGAAGGTGGATATTTCCTCCAATGCAAAGACTCTTTTGTCTGTATAAAGAGCCTCTTCCATAGGGGAAATCCCCCTCCCCACCTCCACTATCAGTAGAACACAGTTGCAGGACATATCGTGTTGTAAGGAAACACCTATTTGCAGTCATTTATTATTTTTAATATTTTCAGGATGGCATTTAATATTTTTGAGATTTCAGTGCATTTTGACATCTTCTTCTTTCAAATCATGCCAACACTGAACTATATCTCCCAGTTCGTCATCCAGTGTATTTTTTTGGAACTGTGCATGATAAATCATGTTTTGAAAATACAGTCATGATTCTCATACTGATCAAGGGGGGTGTTTCTTGGAATTCAAACAAAAAGTTTGAGGGTTTTTTAAAATGAAATTTTATGCAGCAAAAAGCTTGGACAAAAAGAAGGCTATGTCTTGCTATACAATATGGTAATCTGTTACGTATGATCTCTGATGTTGAGAACAGACCTTAGGCATTAATTAACTGAAGTCTGTATAGATGGTCGTGCCAAATGTTGCTGTCTTATCATGCATATCAGTGACAGCAGAATAAATGTAGACTGTGCATCAGCCAAAATAATGCCTTCTCCAATGACATTTTTTTCTGCTGAGATTATCCCTAAACAGCATTATTGCTATTTTATAAATATTGTATATTACTTTTTGTATCTAGGTTGCCATTGTTTCTTGTTCCTGGCAAAACTCTTATGCCTCTAACCACTGTAGACCAGAAAGAAATTCAACACATGACAGAATTTTATCACACTTTCTGTGTGTAAATGTAAAAACACAATGTATTTTGATACAGCTAACATATCATGAGGTGCTATCACTTTGTGCCACAAAAAAATAAGAAAAAGTACTATAGTTATTAAGAATCAAAATGCCAAATGTGATTTTTCACCCTGAATTTTACAACCTAAGATAGTAGTTTAAATGATATCTCAGTGCATCCAAATGTTTAATTAATAATGCTCATAAGCTTTATCTTGCAGTTTATACTTGCTGAGCTGATTTAATATCATTGAACTATCTTTTGAAGAGGGAAATTAATATTCTAGAAATTAAACCATCACTTTTCCAATAGTGGTGTGTGCTGAAACAAAATTATACTTTATTAATAAGTTCTTCTGGGTTCTTGACACACAAACAGTCATACTGGGTCATTGCTATGGGGGGATCCAGCCCGCTTATTTTACTCAACCTCAACCAATTCTCTTCCTGACATAACTCTTATGCCTCTAATCACTGAAGATCAGACAGAAATTCAGCAAGTGACAGGAGCCAGCATGTTGCAGTCATTAGGAGCAGCAGACTCTAATCTGGAGAACTGGGTTTGATTTCCTACTGCCCCACATGAAGCCTGCTGGGTGACCTTCGGCCAGCCACAGTTCTCTCAGAACTCTCTCAGCCCCACCTGCTTCACAGGATGTCTGTTGTGGGGAGAGGAAGGGAAGGTGATTGTAAGCTGCTTTGAGAATCCTTAGGGTAGAGAAAATGGGGTATAAAAGCCAGCTCTTCTTCTTCCTTATTATTGCCCCCATCCCACATATTTTTGGTCTAAATAAGACACATGATCTCCCTGACTCTTCCTGGCCCAAAAGATGCCAGACTGGCCATAACAAGGGCCAGGGCTTTTGTCAGTGGCAGCTCCACACTGGTGGAATGAGCTCCTGGAGGACATCAGGGCCCTGCGGGACCTTTTACAGTTCCACAAGGCCTGTAAAACGGAGCTCTTCCACCAGGCCTTCAATTAGGAGCCACCACTGATTAATGTACCATCATAAGTCAAACATGACACGGCCTTGTTATAACGTCAGATCGTCTTTTCTTACTGGATCATGTATAGGAAACCATTGCCATCTGTTTGCATTGTTTGTACTAGCACTTTAGGCAATTGTTTTATTGTGAATTTTATGGTATTTATTGATCTTATTGTATTTTAACTTATGTCAGCCACCTTGAGCCAGTTTGTATAAATTGACGGGGTATAAAATGGAAATAAATAAATAAATAAATATAGCCGTTTTGGTGGTTAAATCCCAATCCTTCTCTCATTTTCACCAGCATAAAATATAGTTGGATTCAACTGTATAGTTTTTATTTCCTAATATTCAAGAGCCACGAGTTACAGATGTTTCAGAACAGGGCATGATTAGGAAATCCTTCAAATGCAGCTGCAGCCACAACCCTAATAGACATCTCTTCCATCAGTTTGGTGTAGTGGTTAAGAGTGCAGACTCTAATCTGGGAGGACCGGATTTGATTCCCCACTCCTCCACATGCGCTGGTGGTGTGACATTGGGTCAGCCATAAGTCCTTTCAGAGCTGTTCTCTCAAGGGCAGTGCTCAAGAGAGCTGTCTCAGCCCCACCTACCTCACAGGATGTCTGTTGTGGGAAGGGGAAGGGAAAGGAGATTGTAAACTGTGTTGAGAGTCCTTCAGGTAGTGAAGGGTGGGGTATAAATCCAATCTCTTCTTCTTCTTCTGTTACATCATCCATTGACACTAGGGACAAGGATCTTTCTTAGGAGGGGAAGGGAGGAACAATTGCTTCAGATCTTACAAATGCAGGAGATCGTGCCAGCATTGACCAACTGTCAGATCCTTTTCCTTCCCAGACAGTAACCCTGGCCAGAGAAAATGTAAAATCGAGATGATGAGGAATTTCATTGTTTTGTTTGTTCCCCGATGTTTTATCTTCAGGGAAGGGATCTGCTCTTGTTGACCTTCAAATTCAATCAACATGTATGCTGTCAACACCTTTCTTCCTCCTCCTCTCCTCTACTGTCTTAGGCACATTAATAGCTTGGCTGATGGCTTGGCTGGGGAGTTGGGTGATGGACCCATCATTTCAAGTAACAGCAGCAATGGATATCAATGGGTGACTCTCAATAAAGATATTACATGGATTGTGTTCTTGACTTTTTGGCTTTTACTTTTGGACCAACACAGCTGTAAACAACTTGTTTGCCTTAAGTTCCTGACAAGCAGTAGTGCCAGTTTATGTTTTTAGAATCCCACAAACTTTAGGTTAAAAAAAACACCATTAAACAAAAGGAAGACCCTATTTGTAGAACAAGCACTATTCTTTGCTAATGAATCCAATACTATCTTTCCCCATAGGTTGTGCCTTGCCCACATGGCTGCACAATTCACATGCAGTGCCTGGTCACATGGAATTCCATCAGAGAAAAGCACTTTAAACACCACATCTTTGGCTTGTTTTCCCCAAATGTAGTTGACAGAAATTTATCCCTATCTGACTTCGTTTCAGAAGAATTTGTTGTTATCAAACACATGTAATCAATTCAAGCTCTACCCGCTGCAGAGCTTCTGCCTCTATACCCCTGCCTCAGTCTGAATGCAGGCTGCCTACAAGTAAAATCAGGAAGCCATATCTTCCTTCTCTATATTCCCTTCTCAGTCTGCCCTGTCTGCCTTTCAGTATGTGCAAACAAAGACTTGTGGAGATACAACTCCAGAGAATGAAACAGTTAACTCAGACATATAATCCATGCTTATACAGATTCAGAAAGGCCTCCCAAAGCCACTGAGATGGTGCAGTGAGTGGTGAAAAGTGGAAATGCAGTACACCCTGAATGTTGTGGACAGAGATTAAGTATTTGAGATCAACTGCAAAGTAAGAGTGCACTGGATTGCAGCCTAGTCCAGCAAACTATTTATTTTATTATTTCAACATTATCTTTAATTCCTACAGGAAGCAGATGATGTCATGCACTTATCTCCTATCATTCTTCCTCTGCCATTTTTATTGTCATAACTATATCAGCTATGTGTAGCTAAAAGCAAGTGTTTGATTCAGGGCCATCCAGGGAATTTCATACTTAGCAAACATTTGATCCACGGTCTCTCTGATACAGATCTGAAACTCTAGTCACAACACTGCACTGCTCACTGTCCTTTCTGAACAAAGTTTGAGTCCACTGGCACCTCGAAGACCAACAAAGTTTTACTTCAGATATAAGCTTTCATGTGCACATAAACTTTGTTCTGCTGCTTCAGACTAACATGGCTACCCACCTAAATCTGTCCTTTCTGAAACATTTGTAAATGATTCTTGAGCAATATACATTTGGATACAACTTTCATTTTTAATATGCAGTTTAATATTTATGTAAGACAGGAGGAGGGTGCCAACCAAGCATCTTTCTGGAGCTTGGTTGCCATGGAGAGGCGGGGGGGGTGCAAACTGGAATGTATGGTTTCGTTTCTGCCCCTTATCTGTTTGGTGTCTGGTATAGCGATGTAACCTTGAGACCTGCAATGCCTTTAGAATCCCCTTTCCCCTGGGAATCTTAGAGTGTTAGCTTGGTGGGCTTTTAGCTTAGAGGTGATTGGCCAAGAGCCACTGATGTATGTTTGATTATGCCATAATTTCTGGATTTGCACACTGGACCTCAGTCCTAACAAAGTACATTATGAGTCTGGATCCTGTCAATGTCTCAATAAAGTCTACCTCTTCTGAATGTTATTGGGAACTGATTTCTCCAGGGGCTCTGACAGAGGGAAGGCAGCATGGTATAGCCTCATTTCACTAGATCACAGAAGCTAAGCAGGGTCAGTACTTGGAAGGGAGGTCACCAAGGAAGACTGCAGAGGAAGGCAATGGAAAGCCACCTTTGCTTCTCGCCTGCCTTGAAAGTCCCTTGCTGGGGTCACCATCAGTCGGCTGTGACTTGACAACACTTTACACACACAAGACAGTTAGGAGAGATCACCTGTAACTTTGGGGTAGGATGGTATCAGTATGCTGATGACCCTTAACAATATAACTCTTTGCCTAAGCCCCCAGGTAATGTTGCTGCTGTCTCCATTCTTGGGCATTGTCTTGAAGCTGTGGTGAAATGGCTAAGGCTGAACAAGTTGAAGTTAAATCCAGATAAAATAGAGATTATGCTGGACAGAAAAGTTAGAGTACTGGGGGTAATTCCGTTGCCTGTGTTAGATGCGTTGCCACTGAAGCTGATAGGTGCAGTTAAAAGCTTGGGGTTACTTCTGGACCTGATGGTGTTGTTGCTAGGAGTACCTTCTACCTGCATCTGGGCAGGAAAATTCAACTAATTTTGTACAAAGCTGATCAGGCCACACTTATCTGTGCTACTGTAACTTTGAGACTGGGTTACCGTAATAAGCTCTAGGTAGGGTTACCCCTGAAGACAGCTCAGAAACTGCAAGTGGTCCAAAATTCTGCAGCCCATATATTAATAGATGTGACAACTACCTGTATGATGATAATGTTATAGCAGCTATATTGGCTACCAGTTTTTGTTCCAGTTTCAGTTCAAGGTGCTGGTTTTGATGGTCCGGGTCCCTCATGCTTGAAGGAGGGCCTTTCCCCATATGAGCCAAAATGGACCCTAAGATCCCCACAGCAAGGTTTGCTGGCTTTTTCCTGTTAAAGGACATCTGTGGCTGTTAGGTCAAGAATGTTTTCTGTGGTAGCCCATCATTATAGAATAAGCTGTAAATTCAGATGGCAGTGCAAGGTTCTTTTGCTTAGACAGCTTTTCCTGTCTGGGTTACTGTTTTTAATATGGAAGATTTCAGTTTTAATTTACTTTTTTATTGTAAACCACTTTGAGCAATGAGATAAAACAATATAGAAGTACAAGAAGTAAATAAACAAGCACTGGAAATTGTGAGTGTGTTGAACAGCTTATGCATGCCTAATGGTAATTTTGAGCCTTTTTTCTTTTGATGCAGGGTCCCAAACCCATATGAATACTCAAAGGGGCTTCACAGTGCTGGACCATTGGTTTATTGAGACTAGTATTGCCTAATCTCTGACAGTGGCTCTCCAGGCTCTCTGATTACTCAGATGCAGGTCTTTCACACCATCCACTATTTGATCTTTTAAACTGGGGACTGAAACTGGGACCTTCCTTATGCAAACAGATACTCTGCCACTGAACCACAACTGCTCCCAAATAGTTAAGGGAAACTGAGTTTAAAAAGCAACCAGCCACATAGAATTACTATTGCTGTTCAAAGAAACAGGAGCCCAAAGCCTTCTTAACGCATTGACTCAGTTAAAAAACTGACTCAGTTTTTTAAAAACACACCAAAAAACAAGCTGCCACATGGAATTAAGATTGCTGTTCAAAGAAACAGAAGCCCAAAGCCTTCTTGAATAATTATACTTTTTGGATCCTGGCGACAGTGACTGTTTTATATTTTGCTCAGCGTTACACAGTTGTACTTTTAGTTGTAAATAGGGTTGTCAGCTTTTTAGCCAGCTTGTGCTCCTATGCCTGTAGCAGCAGCAGCAGTGTGATCAGCAGATGATAATGTCATGAAAAACTACATTTACTGATTTCTTCTGGTCAAGCTGCCATTAAATGTGTGGGAGCAGGTCAAGCTGTTTTGTCCTGTTTTTTTTGGCAAGCATGTGGGTAAATATTGAATCTAAACTTTCTCCAGATACCCTAATTGCAGGTGCAGGAAATAATTATAATGCAATTTATACAATAATAGTTATTGATGCATTTAATATGTTTCCCTCTACTAGTGCATTTAATTCCACTGTGTAGGGTTTTATGTTTATATTTCTTTTTTTTAAGCCCCAACCAAACCCAATTTATTTAAAATAAATCACAGAGCATGTGCAAAGTCATTTTAGCTTATTGGTTTCTATCAATTAAAGTTAATGCTTAAATCTATTACAGTATGAATTGTGTAGTGAATTCTCATTACTGCACTGTATCTGATAGAAATTAAATAATATGCTCATTACCTTGACAGAGGCTTATGGTATAATTACTGCATTACAGAGAAAACTGTGAATAATTCAACAAAGAAGGAGTAGGTAATTTATTTGCTGGGAAAACTTTTTACAGTTCCTGTCTTCTAGAACTCACCCCCCAAGGAATATCTGCTTAATTCAATTGGTGTGTGTAACAACTGAGAGAGGTGAGTCCAGTCATGTAGATAAAGACACTACCAAGAGAAGTACAAAATTCCTGCCTGAATCACAGACTGCTTTGTAAATATATCTTTCACACATCATATCCACAGATCTGGCATAGGATCAGTCAAATGACACACACTGGGATAAGGTGTGTACATTTACTTTTCAAATTGCAGTCCACAAAACAGAACAAAATAGAAGGCACCTATTGAAAAGATTTAAAAGGTGGATCTGACAAAATGTTATGTAGAGCCTTATCTATTCATGTTTAGTTGGAAAAAATGAGCCCTACTCAGTGCAATGAGACCTTTGCGAACACCCCCCATAAGTATCCAATGGCTGCTGTCTGAAGCCTTTAATTTCAGTTTCCATTGGAATAACTGGTTTAGTTTGTTGGGGGGGGGGAACCTTAAAAGGACTATTTTGTTTGTGTGGGTGCTTTAAGTGCCATCAAGTCACTTCCAACCTATGTTGATAATTGCCACATTTCAAATAATAAATTTATTGAAGCATAAGCTTCCATGGGCTAGAGAACGTTTCTTCAAATGCATTACATGGATTTGTCGTCAGCATAATTTATGCAAACAGAGGGAAGTGGGGGAAATGTGAATGATAGATTGTGACATTTCTATGCAAAGCTCAAAATATACGCTATCAGTACACTGACCATTCACACTGGTTGCCATTGGTGATAATGACAAAAGAAAGGCTGTCATTATCGTGAACAAGTTGGACTACATATAGCAGGCTGACAGACAGCTCTCCGACACCACATTCAACAAGTCAGTGTTCTCAGACTCTTCTAGTAATGCAAGAAAGAATTAAATAAATGTATGATTTTTCGGGGGGGGGGGGATTTGTATAGGGACAACCAAGAAAACTCAATGGGGAACTTCTCTCTACTTCCCAAAAACCACAAATTGGAAAACTCTGAATGCCCTGCCATTTCAGCTACAGGCACTGTTGCCATCAGTGACTTGTGGGACATTATTGATTTCCTATGGAAAGCACAATCCCTTGATAATTTACTAGAGAATACCATCCTGATTACCATGGATGTAGAAAATCCATACACCAACATTCCATGCAATGATAGACCACAGTCCATCAGGCATATTGTTGCTGATGATACTACAGCAACAGTAGCCGCTATGTTTTGCCACTTCATACTCACCCACATTTACTCAGATTTGGAGCAGTATATATCTGCACATTAAATGCTTTTCAGTAATTACTTGCATGGTTCCACAGTATGGTGACTTCATGGTTGACTTAGCATAACACTATCTTAGCTCCTGTCCTAAAAATGCCTGTCTTCTACTTCAGATACTTTGATGACATTTTATCATGTTCATTATTTTATTACAAGAAAACTCCTGAGAGATTTAATCAGGCTGTCCATTTTCTTCACACTACCTTCAGACTGAGCCTAGACCAGTTCGCTCAGCTGTGAAGATCCTTCCTCATGGGCCCCACCTGCTGACCCTCTGCCTTAGTGTAGTTCTTCCCTTGGGAGGTCTCCCCAGAGGGTCAAGAAGGAGGTTGTGTTAACTCTTGTCCTCTCTTGCCCTGATGAGACAATTCCAGCAACTGGAAGCTCTCTTGCCTACTTCCTCCCTGGCCTTTAGGGGAGCCTCCCAGATGAAAGGCTGTCTCCACCCCCCTACACACACACCCCTAGACCCAATCTCTAGGTGTGGGTGAAGCCCTGACCCTATGGCCCCTTTCCCCTACTGCCAGCTGTACATGGTTGCCCATCCATTGCCAGATTAGGGAAAACCTTTCCCAGCAGCCCTGCCCCTTGCCTGGCTGCACCTTCCCATCTTGGCAGCTTGCTGCTCCAAGGCACGTTGGTTGGCTGCCTGCTGCCACCAGGAGTGCTGCCATGGCTGTGGTGTTCCCTGGCCCTCCTGCACAGGACAGGCATTTGTTTTCTGCTGGCACTGGGTTTCCCTCACTGGCACTAGCCATGAAGTCCTTTGTGGGGTTTCACTGTACCTGGTCAGGCCCCACTTTCCTCTTTTCCCCATCTTCTGCTGCGGTGCTGGTTGGTGGCTCCTTGGAGTCTTTGGTCCCACAACAGGGCAGTGAGTGCCTGTCTCACTCCTCCTTTCCACTGTCTTTAGCATCCTTGGGGCCTTCTTCACCTTGAGGGCTGGATGCGGGGGGGGCAGAGCCTAGGGCCTTGACCAGCTCCAGACAATAGTGTATTCACTTTCCGGACACCACTGTACAATGGTCATATAATCATCACTTTGTAGTAGAAATCTATTGACCACTATACATACCTTTTTGTTTCTAGATACCATCTAGATAGAACATGCCACGTAATCCATTATTTACAGCCAAGTCCTATGATACAAACTCATTTGTTCTAGTTCCTTAGATAACAGCTCACATACCAGGCATTCTTTGAACTACACAAATGGGGGGTCTACTTTTTCTCTCATTAAAAGGTACTTATTGTTAGAGGAGCCAAATGCTTCTGTCCCAGCTCCCACTGCAGCCCACTGATCTCCCTGAAATACTGTTCTTGGGTGACAGGGTATGAAGCAGGAAGGAGGAACTAGTGGAAATTAACCCTTCCATTAGCAGAAAATATAGCCTGGATCCAACACTACAGAAACAAAGATTGACAAGGCCAGACTGATAATGAGTAGAGGCCACCATAGGCAAGGCCCAAAGAAAGAAGTGACAAAACACTGTCACATATCGTTTCTAGCTGAAGCCACTTCAACTTATTGTCAATGATTTATAGCCCATCATGGGGACATACTTCTCTCTCCCAGGCTTTGTGTGGGAAGCCTTTTCTTGCTTACAGACAGCCCCCTAAGCTGTCTTCAGCAAAAAATGGACTTCCTGACCAAGATGTTAGCTGACACATTATCCGAATTCAGACTGAGACTATGAGGTGTGGAAGATAGGACCTTAAGCCTTCCCCCCCACACCTCCACACCATTTTTCTGACCTCAGATGGCCCCTGGAACCCCTATTTGCCCATTGAGAAAACTTACATGCACTCATGGGCTACATGTAAGTTTTTCCAGTGTGCCAAACAGTGGCTACCCAGGGCCATTTCAGGTCAGGAAAATGGCACGGGGGGAGGACTTAAGCCTTCTCTCCCCACACAACCAATTGGACCTGAATGTCTGGGAATTAAGTCCCAAGTATGGATCTCCCAGACAACATCTGGTCACGGGACTGGAGTGGACAGTCTCCACACAAAAGAATAAATGGACCCAAATTTGAGAAAGAAATAGTAATGCTCAGAATGCTGTGACTCACAGTGTTCCCTCTAAGCTGAATTAGTGTGAGCTAGCTCACAGTTTTTTAGCCTCCAACACACAGATTTTTGTCTTAGCTCAGGAAGGATGGCTCCAGAGCAAAATAATTTATGCTGCAGCTAAATCACTCACTCACAACTTTAATGTCAGTGGCTCACAAAGTAGAATTTTTGCTCACAAGACTCCATAGGTTAGAGGGAGCATTGGTTGTGAGTGAATGTTTTGGTCTATCAGGGCATTTTTCTGCTAACCTGAAAGTCACCATTCATCAACAAATCAATTTCAAAGGGAAATTCTGGAGAGAAACTACTGACTTAGAATTCAGCAATAGGTCTGTTTGTATCAACAAAGAGAGCTAATGTCTTCGTTACCACTGTCTGTGTTCAGGGGTAGTCTGGGATGAAAAAACAGTCCTGGGAAAGGGCTCACCCCCAGTGTGTGGGGTAAGCATGTCCGTGCTCACCTTGCATGACCTATGGCTCCCAGCTTACAGTGGTTGTAGGTCCCACCTATCTTATGAGGGGCCACATGCTTCTGGGGCCACTGACTCATGCCTGCACTGGTGGAGCAGGAGCCACTGACATGCAGCATCTTGTAGCCACGTGCACAGGGTGAGGGGCTGCCAGCTGGTGATAGCAATGGGTTGTGCTTGCCTTACATAGGGCATGGACTGCCAGCTCCCGGGGTCTTGCCTCATGGTTGGGTGGTCCGCACAGAGTGGGCAGCCAGCTAGGCCATCAGCCCACTCATAGCCTTTCCTGGTGGCCTTTATGGCTGTTCCACCCTTTTATGGCTGATCTGCCCCTATAATTAGGTTAACTTCTTATCGCCAGCTACAACCAGTATAAGTACTTAGTGTACTAAGGGGTCCACGTTGTTGCAAAGAATTTTTTTTTAATCTGCATGATGCCTTTAATAAAGATCAACCAAAAAGACATAAAACAGTGTACATTTTAATTTTCCAGAACTCATTTTCCAGAAGTTTCATTTCCCCCTTTCCTTTTTCTTATGTCCAGCCTGATGAATTCTAGACAACTCAAAAGAGTTCACACTATTTCGTGTTGGTCTTAATAAAAGGTATTATGTCTCTCTTTTTTTGTTCTTATCTTGTGTACTTTTAAGTTTTGCATAGAAATGTCACAATCTACATTTCACAAGGGGATCTTTTTTGGCTCCTTCTGCCTGCATATACTCTGCTGATGAATCTATTTTATGCGTCTTGCACATAAAAGCTAAACAAATTTGTTGGTCTGAGGTGCAGGAAGAGTCTTTTTTGTTTGATTTCCATCTCATACTTAAGCATCTTAATACATAAACTTACATGCTTCATCATAAGCCAGACCACTGGTCCATCCGCTACAGCAAATGGAAGGGAAAGGGGGAGCAATACATTCTTCACCTGAACTCCTTGGAAGAAGGGCAGGACATGAAGGCACTGGACGGACGGACAGATTTGTTTACTGTGAATGGCAGCAGCTCTCCAGAGCCACAGACAGAAGAAAGGTATTTTCCAACTCTCCTTCTAGCTGTCAAGAGCTGAACCTTGTGCATGCAAAAGCATGTGATGTATCACTGAGGGGAAGCGGTCTCCCCCCCCCGCCCAAGCTGATAGGACTTAAACAGAGGCACAATAGGCAGAAATGTAATGGAAGCCGCTTTCCTATACACAGTAGTTGCAAGGAAAGCTTTACCTATCGAATTTCAGTTTATCGCACTATTAAAGGCACAAGAGGCCTGCCAGCTAAAAAGGTGATAACTCCATCCTGGGATGATAAAATTGCTGCAGTACTTCATACCTGTTATTGAAGGAAAGTATGAGACGTATGGGATGCATGCTTCCATATTCAGGCAAGTATCTGAAATGATGTGAACGTCAGAAGCACCCAAGGCAGTGATATTAATGAAAGCAACAAGCAAAAATCTTGTTAAAGGTGCAAGCTGAGGATATTCCTTTTGGGGGAAGATGAAGGCTACTACATAAAACATATAGGTATCAGTACCTCAGTGTGGTCTTTCAAAAGGCACTATTCTGCTAACGGCTTTTGTAAATGGGAGTAAGAGTGGAAAGCTGGATTTCCTGTTTTAGCTGCAGTACAGAGAAGCTCCGAGCAGAGAAGGGGGCACAATCTCCCTGCGTTTGACAATGCACATTTCCTTCAGCAGCAAGAGAGGCCTGGCAACTGCAAACCAAAAGGAGCTATTATAGGACTGCTGAAATTCTCTATCCAGATTAATTGCAGTCTAGGTATTTCATGGTCAATGTGATGAATGGTGAATAATATGATGTGAAAACAATGAATATGATGTGAAAGAACAATGAATGTACCAGATAAAGAGCCTGGTTTTGTCTTTTCTGGCGCATGTTCTTTGTGATCATGCCTATATGAAAACGCTAGCAGTGTCAAGGTACTATCAACTGTTCAAGAAAAAGTTAAGAACAGGAAGAGAACTGAATGATGTATGCAAACCTATTTGCCACTTCTTCTCTTTTTTTGCAAGTAGTGTGCCTCTGCCTTTGATAACAGCCGGTGAATGACATTCCCATCTTTTATCATTATGCAAGGAACAACTCCACCTGCTAAATTTATAGCAGCTGTGAAAGGCCACATGAGCAGGGTCAACCAAACCGTATTTAGGAGCAAAGGATATTGTTTTAACTACCTAAACATGAAGTCTCCTACTGGGTCAGTCCACTGACCTATCTAGTGAAGTATTCTGTCTCACACAGACACCAGCCAGTTCCCCTGGAGGGCCAACAAATGGGGCACAGAGGCCAAGACCTTTCCCTGGACATTGCCTCCTGGCAGTGTCTCTGCTCTGCTGCCTCTTCTCCACTAATCTGTCTAATCTCCTTTTAAAGCCATCCTGCTGATCATCAGAGGGAATCTATCAAAACAAATCCATTATCTATTAACTAAATAGTGCTGCTGAAGTCCTACACACATTTATTTTGGAGCAAGCCCAATTGCCTTGAGTTGGACTTTCTTCTAAATTGTCATGCTTAGGCCTGGGGCAAAGGACCAGAATACCAAGTGAGAAAAGTCAGAGCAAAATCTAGCTAGCTTCTGTGCCTTTAATGGGAGCTTGATTTTTGGGGAATCAGTAAGTGATGTTTTTCCATGCTATGGAGGTAACTATTACCACCGATTAATATTTGCAGATCAAAAGACCATTAAAGGCTTAGCATCAGACTAGGAAGGATGCTGGGAGATTCATGATCAGATCTTCCCAGTGCAAGTCCCCAGTGATGCAGATAGTTATTATTGTTACTATTAATAATTCTGCTTTTCATGCAAAGTTGTCTCCTAAAGCAGCTCACTACCATTAAAATTCAAGGCACATTGCTACTGGTGGGCACTGCACATAATTTAAAATAACATACAGGCCCTTTTTTTAGGCTCACAGCCTAAAAGATAAGGCACACAATTATTGGACTATTGCCAACACATTCAGAGGAAGGCAGGCTGTGATGTAAAAAAAAAAAGAGTAATCAAGGGTGGCAGTGCTGGAAGTAGAAAGTGAAAACAGCAACAGGCATGTAGGAGAGACTGAAGTGTCCTTGGGAGACAGCAAATCTAATCAAGGTAGATGTTGAAAGGATTCAAAAAGGGGAACAAAGTGATCAATCACGCTGACATTCAGGGAAGCTGACTTAAAGTGACTCAGAAATTTATTTAAGAAATAAAACGAGGGTTTGTATATAATTGCACTGGGCGTACATTTAGCTTGGCACGTGCCTAGCAAATTGTGTCCCCACAAGACTAAGTCTGGGTTTCAATGTGTATGTTGCAGAAACATCCATGGGAATATGTGTACGTTGCAAATCGAACCAAATGTTCGTACAGTAGAAATTTTTGATGTGACTGCATTTTTGCCAAGTGTTTTGCCAAGTTCTGGAACTCTTGCTTGCATTTCAAAGCACAGCTCAAGTGACCAGCCAGGGACAGGATTCCTTGAACATTCAAGGCTTGGGTCAAGAGGGAATGCTGGCAGTTAGAATTTGTCAAGCAAGGGTGAATAAAGGTCTACGTGTCAACATTCCCTTTCTACCATTCTATAAAAAAGTACAGCAGACCTGCAGTTAGAATACTAGTTATCAATGTAGGGATGAGCTGATAGAGCATTTGAGTTTCATATGCCCACCATTTTGGTTCTCCTCATTTTTATTGCTGATGGTTGTTTGTATTGCCCTTTTATGCAACTCATACATATGCAACATTTGGGAACTATTTGTGCTTTACATGCAATTGATGCAAAAATAACAAAATGCATTAATGGGGGGGAACTGGGACCAAAGGAAGACAAAACTAAAGAGTCAACTTTATTTCTAATGAGGGAAAAACAAAATCAAAATGGGGATATTCAAACCAAACCACCTTTCAAAATCCAGTTAATTCTTAGTAACATCAAGAAAGGGCATGGAAGGGAAAATGGACAAACTGCTTAAAAGAGAAGACAGAGGCTGAGGGATACTGGTAGAAGGGGGGGTGAAAGAGAGGAACATGAGGCAGACAGCTATGTGTTGTGTGTCAGATGCTGGTGAGATGTGACTGGTGCTGTAGAGCAGGACTAGTCCATGTAGCAGTGAATAAAATGTAACACTACCAGTGCAATCCTAAGAACACTTTCCTGGGAGTAAGCCCTGTTGTATAGCAAGTGAAGCTTTTCTTGAACTGTAGCATAATCATTGAGTGACAGGAAAGCTATACTCCATTATTTTCTGTGTTCCAGAACATGTACAGAACATGTACAGGTGTTGTTAGACCTGTCAGCTGCATTCGACACGGTCGACCACCAGTTGCTGACCCACCGCCTCGCTGACATGGGGATTCAGGGGCTTGCCCTTCAATGGTTTGCCTCTTTCCTGCAAGGTCGGGGGCAAAGGGTGGTTGTTGGGGACCGGTGCTCCCGTAGGTATCCCCTTAAGTGTGGGGTACCACAAGGAGCAGTGTTGTCCCCGATGCTATTTAACATCAATATGCGCCCCCTTGCCCAGATTGCCCGGAGTTATGGGCTTGGGTGCCATCAATATGCAGATGACACCCAGCTCTATCTGATGCTGGGTGGCCGGTCGGACTCGAGTCCCGATGACCTTCATCAGGCATTAGAAGCTGTGGCTGGTTGGCTCCGGCTTAACCGATAGAAATTAATTCCGGCGAAGACGGAGGTCCTGGGCCTGAGTCGGGCCGGGGCGGGGTTGGGGCTTCCTCTCCCAACCTTCGACGGGGTGCCTTTGGTGCCAGCGTCTGGGGTTCGGAGTCTGGGGGTGCTCCTGGACTCCACACTAACAATGGAGGCCCAGGTGGCAGCCACTGTCAAGTCCGCCTTCTTTCACCTGCGGCGGGCACGGCAGTTGGTCCCCTACCTTGACCGCGATGACCTGGCCACAGTGATCCTACCTGGTGGAATGAGCTCCCGGGGGAGATCCAGGCCCTGCGGGATCTTGTGCAGTCCCGCAGGGCCTGCAAGACGGAGCTCTTCTGCCAGGCTTTTGAGTAGGAGCGGCCGCCCCTACTATACCACCGCCGCCATAGGTTGAGTGAAGCCCTGAGGAAACATCTGAATGGAAGAAGCCCTAGGCCATCTACTTGGAGCCTCGGACCTACGATCTGTCATCTCTGGACTATGGTAGTCATTGAGCACCTTGTTTTAATTTAGGATTTTTAAGATGTATTATGTGTTTTTAAATTATTATGTATATTATGTTTTATTATGGCTAGGTTTTGCCTTGCCTCTGTAAGCCACCCAGAGCCCATTGGGGAAGGCGGGGTATAAATGTGAAAAATAAATAATAATAAAAGTGTAACATATCCAGTTAGAGTTCTATCAACAACTAGTATGATAACTCAACTAGTATGAGCGTCTCAAAGACAAAACTTTCCACTTAAACTAGAGAGGTTCAGTTATTATTTTTGAATATTTATTCAATAGATGCCTGAGTTATAAAAAAAATGAAAAGTATAAAATAAATTTCATTAACTTAATTGAGCACTACAGATTTATAACACCTATCCTCCAAAAAGATCTTGGGAAGATCAGAGGAATGGTATACCTCCTTTCTTCTTCCAAACCTGGAATCTGAAACCTCGGAAACACTTGCCAGATTCTGTGCAGCTGCCGAAGTCTACCGAGGTACAGTGTTGATTCAGTAATATGTATTCAATTTTTTACATTGATGAAACAGTTGATAGCATAGACTGTTTAATCTTGCAGTTGCATGAGATGAAAGTCCCTGTTCAAAGATACAGTATTTTGTGTGAATATACATCCTGTTCTGATCTACTCAAGAACCAGCACATTTCACTTGTTATGTAAATCCCTTGACGGTCACTCCTGTACCACTCATACAGCAAACTGGAGCAGCACAATGTATTTGCTTCTTGCTTTGAGCAGCAGAGAGGCAGGGGTACCACCTGTGGCAGGAATGTACTTTGAATTGTCCCTATTCCCCCTTCCCAGCTCTGAAAATATCTGAAGTAGAAAGGCAAACTCAGAGAGAAGAAATTGTAAGGCCATCTTGGACACTATTATAGAAATGCAGACTGGAAGCATTATAGATAAATTAAACACAATCGTTAAATGGATATATTAAAAAGGAAGACACAAAATACAAGATGTGATCATTTCTCTAGTATATATGATTAATACAAAACTGAGACCAAAAGTAGTTTTTTCATAACTTGAAAGTAGCACAGGGTTGTCTTAGTTTGTGGGGGATGCACTAAAATGACTGACCTGAATGCTCTCTGAAAACAATGGAAGGTGCCTGAAGGGCCACTGGATATAACGGGATCCAGAATGCCCACTGATTTCCACTGGCTCCACTGAAAGACATTACAGCACCCAAAAGTTGCAAAGGAACTGTGGAACGGATTTCAAGAATCCTGCTCTGGAGACTGGAATGACAACCCCTAGAGTGGAATGATGGTCCCAGGGATTATAAGTGTTCTCAGACTGCAATGACAGCCCCCAGAGTTGAATGATGGTCCCTGGGAGTAGCACAAGTGTTCTGGGACTAGAATGACAGTTCCTAGAGTGGGATGAAAGTCCCTAGGACCATAAGTGTTCTGTGACTGGAATGACAGCTCTCATAATGGAATGATAGTCCTTGGGATCAGATACACTGCACTGAGACTGGAATGACAGCCTCCAAACTTTGATGATGGCCCCAGGACTGGAATCAATGCTCTGCAATTGGAATGACAGGCTCTGGGACCAGACAAATTGCTTTGGGACCAGAATGACCAATCCTAGGACTGGAATCAACACAGAGGTAGTCATTCTATGCCTTGGATTTCTTCATACTTTTCAAACTTTTTTCATATTCAACATTGACTACAATAGCAATAATTCATCCAGTTTTACTTTCCAGGACAGGAAAATTGAAAAGTGACAGTGTATGTTTAAAGCTACAGCACTTTCTGAAAACCTTCCTGCCCAAGCCTCGACTGACAGACATCACAATCCAATTAGAGTCCAGTGTGATTCTGCCATCTCATTGGAGTGAAATCAAAAAGATGTGGTTCTTATTAGATAAAAGGGAAAGCAGAAAGCCTGCTAACGGCCATTTTGGTTGCATGGGGAAACTGGTGGAAAGGTTTCAAGCCATGGTTCCCAAACTTTTTTGGCCACCCCCCAGTCCATAAATAAATCCCCAGCATCCCTTATCTTATAAAAGTATTATTCAGAATAACCCACTAAGGAAGATAAAAACAATAAAATTCAAAACAGTAACAATTAATTGCACATTATTCAAAATCCAATTAAAACTTTTTAGTTTAGTTTATTCAACAAAACTGATAAACTTGATCCAGTGACAACAACTTTTAATGTCTGGGGAACCCCCCCCCCTCCCCTGTCTCCACAAGATTTTAGCACTATGCAGAGGAAGAAACTTGGGAGTGCCATTTCCCATCATAGTGCCATAACCTGATGAATTGTAAATAAGCAAACAACATGGTTGTAGGGGCCCACCTCTAGCATACCCTCATGGCCCATTGCCATTTAGTACCATCTCTAGGTAATCTCTCTCTATATATACCTTACAATGAAGAAGTGTGTGCTGCACACGGAAGTTCATACCTTGAATAAACCTTTCTTGGTCTTAAAGGTGCCGCTGGACTCAGCATTTTTCTACCTGTATGTAAGTTGGACTAAAAGGAAGGCTGAGCACTGAAGAATAGATTCTTTTGAATTATGGTGCTGGAGAAGACTCTTGAGAGTCCCTTGGACTGCAAGAAGAACAAATCAGTCAATCCTCAAAGAAATCAACCCTGACTGTTCCCTGGAAGGCCAGATAATGAAACTGAAGCTCAAATATTTTGGCCACCAAATGAGAAGGGAGCACTCACTGGAGAAGACCCTGATGCTGGGAAAGACTGAAGGTCAAAGAAGACGGGGACGGCAAAGGATGAGATGGTTAGACAGTGTTATCAATGCAATGAACATGAAATTAAGCGAACTTTGGAGCATGATGGAAGACAAGAGGGCCTGGCATGATGTGGTCCATGGGGGTCATGAAGAGTCGGACTCGACTGTGCGACTGAACAACAACAATAAATGTAAGGCTTGAGAAAAACTGTTTCAATGTATCTGACGAAGTGTGCATGCACAGGAAAGCTTGTAGCCAGAATTAAACTTTGTTGGTCAGTCTTAAAGGTGCCACCAGACACAAACTTTGTGAAAGATAATAATGCTAGCAAAAGCTGAAGGCAGCAGGAAAAAAGGAAGACCCAACATGAGATGGATGGACTCAGTTAAAAAAAGCCAGGACTCTCAATTTGCAGACCTGAGAATGGCTACTAAGGATAAGACGTTTTGGAAAGCCTTAGTTCATAGGGTCGCCATGAATCGAAAGCGACTCGACAGCACTTCACGCACGCACACGCTCGTGCCTCGAACAGCTGATGTACTGAGGCAGAACCTAGTCTAAAGGTTGCGTTGCGTCCGCGTCAGAGCGTTCCTCTCCTTCGACCAGCCTTCCAAAAGTTGCAAAGAGGCCACCGTCCCCCTACCGGGCAACTCCGGGGCTGCGGTTCTACCGGCACATCGGATTGCGCCGGCATCATTTCAATCGCATCTCCCCCCTTTTCCCTGAGTGCCGTTCCTCGGGCGTTTCCGTTATCCATTTCCTATGCACAAGGTTCAGCGAACGCTCGAGAAGGGAATTGGGCTGGGGGCTGGGGGGAGCCGAGACAAGGAGCCGGCAATAACGTTGGCTCTCGGAATGACGTCAGAGAGAACTTCAAAAAGCCAGAGGTGCGTTGATAAACGAAATCATTCCTCCCCCCACCCATCAAAGATCTCTTATTTGGAGGTATTCGCAATCTGATGGCTTTGCATCTTTCGGGGGTATTCGCGATCGGAGGGCTTCGCATCAGAGCCCAAAGTGGACGCACTGGGCATGCATGCAGAGGCGAGAACGTGAGAAGAGTCTTGCCACGAGTGTGACACTTTGCTTTTGAAAGGCTTCCGTCCGGATTTCAGGAACCCGCCTGCGCCGCCGGTTTCACTTACGAGAGCGTGAAACAGGCGACGGGGGGCTGGCGTGTCCCAAATCCTCCCCGAAGCCAGCCGCCCTGATACCCCCCCCCCGCCGCCGCCGTGTGCGCTTCCCTCCCCACACGCTCCCAAGCAGCCCTACTGCCGCCATCCCTCTCCCTGCACACGCACAGCCCCAGAGTAATGAGGTGACATTTTCTCTTCTCGCCGGGCTTCCGTCTCCTCGCGGCAGAGGGAGAGCGGGGAAAGCGCTGAAAGTCTCCGGCTGGGAAGCTGCAACCTGCTGCCTCGCCGCGCGCTCGCCGCTGCGGCAGGAGAAGGAAGCCGGCCGGCTGCAAGCGACCCTCTGCCTTCCGCCCTGCCCGCGCGAGACAATCATTCCGCGGCGTCGCCTGGCGGGGCTGGCTCTTCAGTTCCCGCGCGGAAACCCCCTTTCCTGGCGAGGGGCAGCGCCCGCCTCACCCCCCCACCCCAAGCAGCAGCAGCAGCAGCAGCAGCAGCGCCTCTTCTAAGCAGACGCGTCCAAAGGCGCGCTTGGGGGAGTCTCCCGGAGCTGGGCTCGTGCGTGGTCGGCGCGTGCTCCCCTCGCCGCCGCCTCCTCCTCCTCCGGACTCGCTGCCTCCGTGCCCCTCTCACCGTTGACCGTCAAAGTTTTTTTCCTCCCCTCTGTCCCCCGCCTGCCCCCCGCCTTTCCCGTCGTCCCTCTTCCCAGACCCAGATTTCTGTGCCGCCACTTCAGGGCTGGCGGCGCAGGCTGACGGGAGAAGCGCCTCCGCCTCGCGCTCTCGCCTGGCTTGCCCCAGCCGGCCTCGTGGCGAGGAGAGCTTCCCCTCAGCCCAGGTGGCGCCGCCGAGCGGGGCGGGCGCGAGAGCGAGGGGCCGCTGAGGGCGGCGCGCAGACGTCGTGGACTTGCTTGGGGGGCGCCGCGGAGGAGGAGCAGCGGCAGCTCGCCAGCGTGTGGAGCCCAAGGCAGTCGGCCTCTGGGGCTTGGGTGGGGGACTCGGCGCCCGGAGGGGACTGGCAGCGAGGCGCCTTCAGCTCCCCCGAGGGAGGTAAGAGGCGCTCTGCTACCTGGCTTGCTTTCGGGGGAGGGGGGGTGCGACCGCGCCGCCGTGACATGCCTCTGGAGGGAATCCGCCGCCCCCTGCGCCCTCCCCCGGCCTCAGCCTTCTGGCTGAAAGTTGCAGTCGGTGGGGGTCAGGTGGGGCTGCTGTGGGCTCGCGCTCCCCCCCTTGCCGCCTTTCATCGAGGCCAGGCGTGCGAGAGCACGAGGGGCACCCAAAGGCCATCTAATCCAGCCTCCCGGCTCACCTATTCCAAGCCCGTGAAGGCGCCCCTGATTCCCCTTGTGAAGGAACCCTGCCTGCCGTGGGGCCCCTTCGCTCTGCCGGGCGCCTGGCGTGCTCGATTCCGGAAGTGTGTTAGAGACGGCAGGGCTGATGCTCCAGAACACTTCCAGAGAGGCCCCTGGCGTCCGCAAAAGTTTTTTGCCCCCTTCTTTTAATGCAGAGAACCCCAGTCAAGCTTAGACTGTTCTCAGATATATAACGAAAGATTTTTTCCGTGTTCCTCTTGGAAGAATGATCCTCGGGTCATCTCTGACAGCTAGCCCTGGCGAAGCTATGAGACGCAATGGGAGAGTGCTCCTACTTTCTCAGGTTGCTCCGGAGATGTTAACTGTTTCGTTTCCTTTTGAGCTACTTTAGATGCTTCGTTGGGAAGTGGTACTTCGGGAGGGCAGGGACAAGCTGAAGTAAAGAGCTCTGTGGAAACCAACAGAGGTGCAGTTTGCCCAAGCTTGCCCCCCAAAGGGTTGTTTTTGGGGGGAGGGGAAAGAAAAAGGGAAGCGATTCTACTATTTTACCACCTGAATGTATGGTGAAGCACTCACTGATTTTGTTAAAAGAAATGCTAAGTAGCTTTCTGGGGTGATATATGTTGATGGTATCACATATTGCTACCTTAACAACATTAAAAAGTTGTAGTGTTTGCAAAGGACTGGTTGTAACAAAAGCTTCTGTACTTGACCTTTATTATTTGCAATATGATAATCAACCAAAATAAATGAACCTGTTAGTATTCTGTTCTTGTAATGCTCAGTGCAGTACATAGTCTGCTATTACATTTCATTAACAGTCTCATTTGAAGGAGAGGAATAATGCTGGCTGTATTATCTTGCTACTTCAGGCATGCCTCTCAAATCTTGGGGCATCCTGTAAAGGAAGGCAGGCAGGAAGGGAGGGAGGAGGCTCTTGTGCTTGGCTCTCCCCCTGTCTGACTGTGGAACAGTAAGCACTGAATGGAAGCATCCCTTCTGGTGGTTGGAAGGCAGCCTGTACTGTTCAGGAATGGTAGCAGCATCAAAGCATCCTGTTCATTCCTTCCCCGGAACTCCTGGTAGGTGATTTGACAGTCATTGGGATATTTGCACGGTGTCTGCTCTTTGCTCTTTTCTACTTGACTTGTGAGGTTTTGGTCACTCTGGGTTGTGCTATTAACTGGGTGAAAGTTTCACATTAAGGCTCTTCTCATGGATAGCAAAGCTTTTTGTACTGTATAATTACTGGAGAGAGTAAAGCCAACAGTACTAGTGCATGGTGGCTTAATCGTCACATAAAAATTAATAAATATTTGTGCTTTGAAATAAGGGATCTATAAATCTGAGATGTACCCTCAGAATGTAAGGTTTTAATGGGAGCTGTCACATTCGTCAGCACAAAAAGTTTAATACACGAAGCCAATCAGTTTTGTGTATGTTACCTCAAGGGCAAGTCTCACTGATTTCTTATCCCAGACTAAGTTGGTCAGGATGTATTATTTTTATTAGTAGTATTTGCATGATATAAATTGTTTGTTTTACAGCTTTACAGCTTCCATTGGATGTTGCTAGTCAACCAACACACAGGATTTTTAAAAATGAAAAATCAGTCTAGGAACTCATACCAAGGTTTATTTTAAAAAAATGCTATTTAGTATTAGAAGATACATGGGGAAAATCTTTTTATGATATTGATGATTAGTCATGAGCCTAAAGAAATATCCTGTACTCTGATATCTGTGCTTTGCTTTTTAACATTTCCGTGGAAGTCACATGGTAGGTTGGATAACTAATGCAATGAGTTAATGATGTGCTTTTTTTAGCCTGAATATAAAAGAACAAATGAAGTTATAAAAAAGGTATAGATTTTTGGTGTTAATTCAAGTAGTTTGGCTAAAAATTAACATTCTGCTATTCAAAAGCTACAATAAAAATAATTGAACAAGACACTGCTCTAGTAGCTGCAACTTGCAGGGACTTGGGGAAAAGCAGTCATTGGTAGGAATAAAATATGAAGGGCTGTCTTATCTCCTTAAGTGTTAACTAAAGAGCATGTTGGTGTTTACATTGCCAGACACAGACTATGTGATGTGCTCCATAAACAACATTCAACAAGCTGAATTAACTTGGACTTTATGTATCATCTACTGAAACCTGGAATTAGAACTATTATTTACAATCTGAGATGTCTAGGCTAGAACAGTAGTATAACAGAGGAGATGCCTATGGATTACGATACTTGACTGTATGTGTATCTGTGATACCAATACAGAAATGTACTTTTCTGAGAAGATATAGTATTTCTTCTGCTTTTGTGTTTGAAGCCCCGCTTATGCCACCCTCTGGAAGGCATGGTGACTAGCTCGTAATTTATTTGAATAAAGTACATAGCTTGCCAAGTACTTAAAATAGTGAAGTTGCATGATGTCTGTAGCTGTTCTTGTAAGTGTGAATTTTTGCACAGCATAAATTATTCCCTGTACTTCTGAAGAGGTTGTGCCTTCTCAAGAACAGCTCTTCCTATCAATTTTAATCTGTTTTCAAGTGGTACGACTTTCTTAGTGACGATTTTCAAGGGAAAATAAAAGCTTTCTCCTGCACTGGCATTGTTGAAAGTGAAGAGTACAATTGGATTCAAGAGCATGCTTGTAGCTGTTTGTAGCATTGGAGAATACACCTGTAACACATCGAGTTTACTGGAAACGAAGGCAAATACTCATCTGGCCATGTCTTTACTTTCTGGTTTCCCATGCTGAATGATATCACAAGACAAGAAACTGATTTGCATAATTGAAAACTTTTATCTGATACAGTAAACAGAAGGTATGTTGTAGATGGACCATCAGACGGTCTGCTTGTCATTAGCAGCAGATAGTGCTGCTATACTTCTCTTGTACTTCCTGGTTGGTTCCTGGTGTGTCTTGCTTGTTTCTGAGAGTCTAGGATACATGCCTGTCTTTGCAGTGGGATGGGTGAATGCTTTCCAGTGGATCCAAATGATCCCCCAAAGTAATAGGGATGTTCACATTGTGAGGTACTCATTTGGTATTTGTGTGTATCTTGTGCTTTTTGGCCTTTTCCTCAAGCCCACATGCATCCCCTCTACTGACTGTTGCTTGGTTTCTTTGTGGTTTTGAGCAGTTTGTTTAAAGAGTTCCGTGAATGGGAAAACAAAATATATATTCAAGGCAGTGTGTTAACTTTGATTCTGCCTTTGGTCACTGGTGTATTTGTTCTCTGACTACACAGTTACAGGTATTAAATGAACAATGCTAATGAAATATCCATACTTACAAATCCTGGTATACGTGGTACCCAGTTGTGCTCAGGACTTGGCATGAGTAGTCATTATAGAAACAGTTGCAATTTACTGCTGAGTGGGAGAGGGATTGTTGGGCTGTTTATTATGGTTTTTGGTTCCCTTTTATCTTTGTGGGTGGTTGTTTAATGTACCAGGGCTGGAGGAGATGGTAGAGGAGTGTTCACTGGGTAGAGAAATAATGGTTGTTGATGAGGTATCTCTTTGGGGGAGGGTGTCTGTGTTTTGTCTTCTACCATACTGTAACAGTGGACACATCCACTTGTACTGGCCTTGTGCAGTAGCTTAAGGGCATTTGACTGGTATGAGACCCTTTCTGATTTTTAGCTCCTTTACCCACCATCTCAGACTAGACAGGTAGCAACCTGAGAAAAGGCCGTCTTGGTCTTGGTGCAAAAACTTTAGAACTCCCTCTCCAGAGAGTGTTATTTGTCTCCCTGTATAGTTGACTTCCACCAGTGACTGAAGACGTCTTTGTTTGGCATTTCTTCATTAACCACTGTAAGCCCCCCTCCCTGTTTGAGTGTTGGTATGTTTGAGTTTGTGCTTTATTTAACTGTTTTTAAATCTTGTATATCTTTGTTTTTTATATGCTGTTTCAATGTTCTAAATATTTGCCGCCTTGGGAACCCTGAGCTTAGCGGAAAAGTAGCATATAAATGCTTTAAATAAATTAGTGTCCCTGGATACTTCAGAGTACAGCACATACCTCCTGCCTGGAGCTCTTGTTTTTGCAGGAATAGGGGGGAAAATAATTCCCTACCTTCATTTTAAGCTGTGTATGTACCAGAAAATGCTGTGGGGAGGTGGGGTCTTGTATCATTTGAATTTTAGTATAGTTAATATAAGAACTCATAAAGTTTCTCCTGCTTGTTTCTGAGCTGCAGACCAGAAGGTCTGTGGTTTGGCGGTTCAAGACCCTAGTGCCGTGTGACGGAGTGAGCTCCTGTCTCTGGCCCCAGCTCCTGCTGATCTAGCAGTTCGAAAGCAAGAAACTGCAAGCAGATAAATAGGTACCTCTTCAGTGGGAAGGTAACAGCGTTCCGTGCGCCTCGGCATTTAGTCATGCCAGTCACACGACTACAGAAAAGTCTTTGGACAGTGCTGGCTCTTCGTCTTGGAAATAGAGATGAGCACCGCCCCCTAGAGTTCGATTCAACTAGCTTTTGAGCAAGGGAAACCTTTACCTTTAACCCCTTTGCACATGCCAGAAGACTTGTGTGAGGGAGTTGTAATGACCACAGATAGTAAGGGGTACAGGTTTGTAGATCTGTCCATTAATATATCTATCTGGACATTTTGGTAAGCTTATTTGTTTTTGAAACACAGGATTCAAAGGCTTGAGATGGAAAAGCAGTCATGGTTTATTGAATCAGCTGGTTGAAGCACAATTAAAAATCAAAGCTGTACATAACTTGTAAGCATTTTATTTTTATGTATGATATGCTTATTACCATGCCCTGAATGTTTGTTTTGAAAGCTAGGACAAAATAATTGAGCTTTCAGAAAAAGAATTTCCAGATGTGTTAGGTGAGGAACACTTTGATTCTCAATATTGGTACAGGTTTCCTTATTATGTTGTGGTCTGTGCTGCTGCATTGGTTTAGTGGCTGGAACATGCTGTCTGAAATTACATGCTTGTTATCACAGCAGCTCTTAAAATTGGATGGGAAGGCTAAAATCCTCCAATCATAATTCCCGAATAGCCGCGTTGGGCAATATGCCACCAGGAATTCTCTACTACGAATGTAATCAGTTTGTGATAAAA
Source organism: Gekko japonicus (assembly GCF_001447785.1). Taxonomy (NCBI): domain Eukaryota; kingdom Metazoa; phylum Chordata; class Lepidosauria; order Squamata; family Gekkonidae; genus Gekko; species Gekko japonicus. The sequence goes on along the minus strand of NW_015160888.1, from coordinate 263,701 downwards.
GTGTACACTTTGTACTGGTGTAAACTGGAAATACTAAGCAATAGTATCACACATCTATGTATAGCTGTTGATCGCAGATCATTTTTTAACTTGTTCTTAATGTTTTGTGAGTTGATGTGACAGAGATAAATCTATGACAAAAATTGATTTATGTGGACTATTGCAAAATTACTAGTCTTGGAAATTTATAAGAGTAGAGAAAATGGCTAGTTCCTGAGTAATGTGAGGATTGCAGTCTAGCAAAACATGTAAAATGGCTAGTTTTGGTGCATTATAAGTTCAGTTTGTTGAATGCCCCCCCCAAATTACACAAATTAACAGTTCTTCATTTGTGAGATAGGACTATGAATCTGTCTCTTTACCATGATGGTGTAGTGGTTAAGAACAATGGACTGTTATCTGGAGAACTGGGTTTGATTCCCCTCTCCTCCACGTGAAGCCTGTTAGGAGATCTTGGGCCAGTCACATCTGTCTCAGCCCCACCTTCCTCACAGGGTTCCTGTTGTGGGTAAGGGAAGGGAATGCGATTCTAAGCCACTTTGAGACACCTTAAGGTAAACAAAAGCAGGGTGTAAAAAACTCTTCTACTTGCATAAATACTTTTGACCACTTGAAAAAAGTGTGTATGCTAGAAGTAGAAGAGAGACTAAAGAAGCATAGACTTGTTTTTTTCTTGGTGAAAGAGTATAATTCAAGGAAGTTGAAACTTGAACCTGCATATACTAAATAACAAGAATGCTTTTGAGTACAGGGCAATATAACTTTATTTCACCACCAGCATGTAATATCTGAAACTTTTTCCGTGTAGTGCAAGGAGATATCTGAGTGCTAGTTCCCTTATCTTCTTCAGAGTCAAGATTTTTTTTCTTTTCAAGAGTGTTCCAGCTGCTCCATTCCTAGGAAGCAGAGAAAGTGGAATTGGATTACCCTCTCCTCCCAACTGCTAGGGAAAATTGGTTGTTAAGGTAAGACAGAAGTAGACATCAAGGACAGCTGGAGAAAACAACTAACACCTCCTCTTTCACTGGGATTGTGATTCTTTCCAACTTTCCACTGCTCTGTCAAAGTGTACAAGTAAGTTCCTTAAAAGTTCCTTTTGTTGGGCTCATACATGGGACTTTTTAGAGTTAAGATGCCAACGCTTAAAGCTTTGCACATCCAATCAGTAGTGGTTTGTTTGTCTTCACTTCCATACAGATACACAGCTGAAGTATTCACTCTTGCTTCTTCCTAGAACGCCATCTAGTCTGTTCGTTCAGTAGAAGACTTGAAATGGGCTAGCGAGCAATCAGGACTGTCTTGCATACTTGCTGCTATAAAGGAGTGGATCTATTACAAAGCATCACAGTCTTGTTAGTAATAAAAGGTAAAGGTTCCCTTGCTTGAAAGCCAGTCGAGTCCAACTCTAGAGTTACGGTGCTCATCTCCGTTTCAAAGCCGAAGAGCCAGCACTGTCCGAAGACGTTTCCGTGGTCATGTGGCTGGCATGACTAAACACCAAGGCACACAGAACGCTGTTACCTTCCCACCAAAGCGGTACCTATTTATCAACTTGCAATTTCTTGCTTTCGAACTGCTAGGTTGGCAGGAGCTGGAACTAGAGATGGGCGCTCACTCCGTCATGCGGCAACTCGAGTCTCGAACTGCTGGACTACTGACCTTCCACAGCCTGCGTCTTAACCACTTGAGCCACCGCAGCTGGCCTACAAATAAGAGCTAGGATGTTCCCATCACCGAATTTTCTACAGGTTTTTTAATACACCAAGAAGGGTTGCTTTCACCTTAGCCATCTTCTCCAGTATTGATACATATAGTTCTTTGATGAGATCTAAAGAACCTGGATGACATTTTCCCACAATGTTATATTTTCCTGTCTCTACCCACACACACCTTTCCAGTTTTTACCTTTCTTTCTCAAGTGTTGACTCATTGTGATTTATTTAGGTTCCAGCTCAGTCGCAGCATAACACGTTCCACTGTGAACTTGCTTAACACTGTTGCCATACCTGCCAAAGAGGAGTAGTCATTGATGTGGTTAATGACCTTGATTTTCAATCCCAGCACTATTTCCCATACCATTCCTTTCCTGTCTCCTGCTCAGTGAAATTGTGAAGGTGAAGGGAAATGCTTGTCAGCCTCATGACTGTCTAGTGGGTTAGAAAAGGTAAATTTAAAGTTACATTGGACACACAAAAGCCGATGGGCATAGATGCCCTTGTGAATTAAAGCCCAAACTAAAAACTGTCCCTCTCCTCTTGTGTGTACATGTGGAAGAATGGCAGTCAAAATGATGGTAGCAGGAAGAAAAATGGGGACAAGGGAAATTTTTCCATATGCTTTCAAAATAAAATAAAATTACTTCTGCTGTTTGAAAGACAGTTAGGTGGTTCTCCAGGTTGTCAGATAAATTTGGAAACAGTAGCACTGATTCTGAAGTGAGGGTTCCCCGCACCCCACCATGGGGGCACCCGTCAGGTTCTTTTTCCTTCAGCAGCACTTCTTTACAAGTTCTGGCTTCTGGATGATGTTGATGGCAAAGGACAGCTGTACCCAGGGATGCAGCTGACCCTATTCCAGCACCCATGACTAGGTCTGCTGGGTGCCAATTCAGTTTTGTCATACTCTGCAGGGCTTTTCCCAGGCTCTTGATTGTTTGTGTTCCTCCACCATGTCTTTTACTTTCTACCACTAGGCAGAATCATTTCTATGAACAAGTAAGGCTCTCTGAGCTGTGTGTGTGAGGGTGAGAACTCAACATTTAGGTGATGGCAACAAAGCAACTTTTTTCTTGGATAGTAATTGGCGTAAATAATGACCTGTTCTTTGACAATTGTATTAGTATAGGATACTTTGGGTATTGATACAATCATTGGCTTCAGTCAGATAATTTTACGGAAGTTGTATTTTCTCATTTGTTTCACTGTTCGCATATGATACTTTTGTAACTTTATTTTTTCAAACTGGTAAAAACTGGAAAGCAAAGACTGGCTTGCCTTACCTTTCCCTTATGTGAATTATGTTTCTAGTACTTGAAGGTCTCTCAGCTTAACAGACAGGAGACTCTGGATAAGCTTTTGCTAGCAGGAGGGCAATTCCAGTGCACGGAGCAATAAAAATGCATCATGCAGTCATTGGCATTTTAAATTCCTTTGTACTATGTGTGGAAGGAAGATGGCAGCAAGTGGACTGTTAGGAAAAAAATGGAGCCTGTTGTATTTTAAATTCATGTCCAGTCTGAAGTAAAATGGTTAATAAATTTAGGATTGTGTTTCACAATGTTAACTGCAATATAACATTGTGTAAAAACATGAATTTCTCACTAAGGAGATAATGCTTAAAATAACTGCATTCTTGATCTAGTAAAAGATGTTTGTGAATCAGTCAATTTTATTGTGGTGTAACCAGTATCCAGAGTTATAATGCCATTTCCACAAGTTCTGTATTTCTGCACCTGTATTTCAGAATGCAGTTGTCTACAGTGTACTTTTGTTTTGAAACAGGTTGCTTTTCTCTTTCTCTTTTACACGAACAACTTTCACGTGCAACAGGTGAGAAATCCTGGATTGGAAAGTGGTTGTTAGTGCCACTTGAAAATGTCTGCGGTCTTGATTGTAGAAGCCTCTTGGATGTGCAGGTTGAGTTATATGCTGTTATTTTGTTCTGCCTGTTGATTTAGATAACAGCTCAGTATCTCTTGCTTTCAGATTAATTTTTTTTTCTTTATGATGGAAAATCTATTCTACTGCAATAGCTGAAATTCCACTCGCTATCCAGATGCTGGTGAGCTGCAGAAGTACAAGGCCTAATAGAATGAATAAGAAATATGCTGAAGAATTTTTTTAGGATCCTGGCTACTTACACTTGATTACCTGCATTAGTCCACTTTGAACAGATAAGTGCACTCAGTGCATGTTCTCTAACTGCTTCTGTATAAGACGCCTGGGAGCTGCAACACTAGTTAGTGGTTCAGCTTTGAATATTTATTTAATAATACTTTATATAACATGTAAAAAACCCTTATACTCTTGATTTTGAAATGAGATTCAGATGTACCAGCATTTAAATAATGGTCTATGTTGCATTCTTCGGCTGGATGCCACTTGGATTTATGTATATTTTGACTCTATTGTGTTACTCTGTAGTTGGAAAGCACTTTGTAGCTGAAGGAAACATTTGTAAAGGGAAAAAATCCATCGATAAGTTTAACAAAGTAAATGTAGTTGAACATGTTTGATACATGTTATTTGTAATTCTAAAATGTGCATGAAACTGCTATCTTAGACACTGAACCTACATATGGAGAAATTACAACTTAAATATTTTCTGTTATTAAAGAAAAAGGGAAATGTTACATTGTTTACATTGTGCACAAAAGTATTTTTGAGGTGAATCCACATATTCTGTTCTACAAACAGTGTGGTTTTCCATTGGAAGAAGATACCTCTCATCTTGGAACAGGGCTTCTTATGCCATTAAAGAAAGCTCCTTGCATAAGAGGAAGGCTCTGCTATTAGCAGGACAGAGCCTTGTCATTAAAAAAACAAAAACAAATAGGATATATTTTTTTCCTGGAAGAGATTGTGTGTGAGTGTGTGTGTATAGGAATAAATATTTTCAAAAGTAAAACCATGTACATTTACAATTTTAGGCATGTTTGCATAAAATGTGAGTGCTTTGCCCTTTAGAAATGGGATAGTGAAGGCTGCTTGTAAAAGGTATTTGTTGAAATGTACACATTTCTGTATGTAGTGTGAATCAGTCCAGAGTTTATAGCGAACATTTGATGTAAGTATTGTCAGGGCCTGAATATGTATGGCACTGCAAAATGGAAATGAAATTAATGGAAGTGATAGGAAAATACTGGTCATTTGCATTCCTCTCTATCCTCCCATTGGCTCCACTTCAGGTTTCAAGTAATTTAATGGAAGTTTCAGTCTCCCCTGTTCAGTTTAAATTGATGTTGTTGCCTTCTATAGTAAAGAAACTGAAAAAGTATCTTGTAAGTTTCATTGTTTGTCTGCATTAAAAGTGTTCTATTTCTGACTACAAAATTAAACTGCAGTGGCATCTCTTTACATCAGAAGTTTTATTTGGAGACTCCAAAGCTGCATAAATTAGCAAAGTTCTGTCTAACCCAATTCATCAGTTGGGGGGGGGAGCACAAATGAGGCATCTAGTACTCACCAACTTCAGTACCATTTTTCCTATTACACATAAGCAGAACTGAGTGTGCCACACAAAGTACTCAACAGGGAGTTGCAGCCAATAGTGGCTTCCTGACATGTGTACTTCTGTGGTTTGTGTGTGTTGTGTTCATGCTTGATATAGGTATTTGCATAAAACAGTTTGTGTGTACACTTGGAAAATTTCCTAGAGCTCTTGATTCCTTATATAAAAAAGAAGACCTTCTGAATATACAAATGATTATGCCTGCCTTTAGTTGACTTGCCCATTGGGTGGGAAGACTCTCAAATGGAGGTAATAAACTTTGGTCTGTGAGTTGGGATGTAAGGCTTTTCTTGAATCTGGCTTTGTAAGGAAGTACTTGGTTATTCTGTGTTTGATGGGGAGCTTCCCTGAGCCAAGGGAGCAAGGCTGTGGGCCTCGGAAAAGATTGTGCTGACAACCCTTGAATGGAGTAAGTTTGTTACTGTTGGATTCAGTGAAAACCTTCGGACTAATTTTTAAGTCTAGCTCTTTTACTGGTGAGCTAGGACAAGCAACTAACAAAAAAATTATTTCTGTCAGTTACACAAAGTCTGGAGGATGTTTGCCTTCTTGGAGCCAGTGAACCTGGTCATGCTGATCCGTGTAACCTTGTGGGTACGCTGCAGTAATGCACTTCACATGGGGCTGCCTTTGAAGACCATTCAGGACCTTCAACTTGTGCAAAATGCAGTAGCTCACATTTGCTTGGGCTGGTTCCTCAGTGCATACCTGTGCCTGGCTTGAGAATTCTGCACTGGTTGCTGGTCTTGTTTCCAAGTTCAATTGCTGGTTAAAGCCCTACATTACTGAGGAGAAAAATGTCTGCATGACTGCTTCTCAACCCATGTAGCAGCTCTTCTCCTCTTACCAACACCTGTTGTTTATTTCTATTGCCTGATCTAGAGCATTTCCAGAAACTCCTTCCACATTGCTCAGATTTTGCCAGTAGTGTAAGATGGCGTTCTGGAGAGATATTAAAACTGACACAGATTTTTTTTCCAGTGAGTATGTAGATATATTAAATTCTGGTTTTAATTGTTCTTTTGTTATTGTAAGACATGTTAAGTCTGGTGTCGGACAGGCGGGTTAAAAATTGCCTAAATGACTGGGGACTGCTGGCTCTGTATTGGTGAATGTCTGTGGGGCAAAGTTCAGAAGTAAGCATACAATTTCATTTTCATTTTTTGGAGATTTTTTTCCTTACTGCAGATGCATTCTCATCAGCATCATGTGCTACTGCAAAAACTTCCATAATGGTTTATGATACTCTATTTTACTGTGAGACATGTGTGAACTATCCCAATGCAAGGTCACATCACATGGGTAAGCACTACAGTAATTATAGCAATCCTTGTCACAATACATGCATCCTGAGTTTTGACTAAAAAGTTGAAATCTATGTGTGGTACATTTCTTATATACAGTAAGGTAGAATTGTGTCATTCTGTCTCAATATTGTCTTAAATGCCATGACATTTAATTGTTAGTTGTAAGTGTGGGTTGGTAGCGAGCTTTTCATAGCATTTCACAAATAGAATGCCTTTTCCCATGAACTCTGCTCTATTTGCGGACTCTAAAAGTTTTGCTTTTAGAACTGAAGCTGGAAATATGGGTTGGATCCCATCAACAGAAGTGTCCTTGATGCTTGTTTCCCTCCTTCCAGTAGTTCATTCTGACCCTGGAAAAGACCAGTGTGGTCTAATAACCATGTGGGTTGGGAGGCTGTACTTGGGAAAGAGAAGGGATCAAATCACCCTCTCCTTTACCTTTAAGCAGCAGAACTGTGTGGATAGAATAGACAAGTAGACTTTGTTTCGATTTCCCCCCACTGCAAACTCCTGACCCATGTGGGTTTCAGGCTGTGCTGGTCATGTGACCTGGGAATAAAATTTCCCAGGCCCAGAAATGACTGCGAAATGAGAGAAACAGAGCATCAGAAAGATATACAACCATCAACACAACCACCACAGGATCCAGACTGATGGGTTCACCTCTTTTAAAGGCTGCAGTTAACAACTTCAAAACCCTTTACACTATGTCTCCCTTTAATATATATGTTTCAGCCCAAGTTAAATATTTAAGTAAGAGTGTTGTAGAAGAGATAATTGGCATTTTAAGTATTCCACACAGTTAGAAAAGCCTTCATTTCATTTCTCAAGTAGTTACATATTTGGCAGCTTCCAGAGACTTAGTGGTAATGTCGGAGTCAGAGCAAGCTTAATTTCTTTACTCGAAGAAAGGCTTTCTGCTTGAGAAGTTTGCTGTCAGCTTGGTCTTCTTAGCATTTTTTCCCCTGTACTTCTGCCTTGATTGCTTTTAATGGCTAGATGCTATATAGTTTCATTTATAGTTCTGTCTGTAGCTCTCAAAAAGATATAACTAAGGTGCAATTCACCCTGTTGCTGTAGACTAATGAGTATAAAGCCTAATCCGTGTGCTAGAATATGATTGTCTTACTCCCTTGCTATTACATTCATCGTACTACTCTTTGCTCCTGGGTTCCAATGGTCTTTTGCTGATTATATGTCAAATGGAATAAAAGATAAGTAACAAATATAATAGGCTGTTCATGAAGGACCTAACATTCAAGGCTGCAGTACAATCCAATCTCCTTGCACAATCCTTTCTATTGTATACCCAGCCCTAACCTCCAAATCACTAGAAGGAGAAAGAAGAATCCAGGAAAATGTAAGCAGCAGGGATAGTTTGTATACTGCAACAGCATAGGTGATGGGGAACACTGAACTAGTGAGTGAAAGCCAGCTGCAGACTACTTGAAGACTGGATTATATGCATTATGGTTGATATGAGGATCATTGTCCCCACAGCAAGTTCTGCACTCCACAACTGAGAAATAATACAGATACTGAGAACTAATTCTACTGTTACTATTGCATACTATTGAGGAAGTAGCAGGTCAGTCTGACAATGGGATAGGATTCAAAGTGCATGTGTGTTTATGTATGCAGCATAATATGTAAAAGATACCTACCTGGTCAGCATGCTTGGCTGGGTATTTAATTGTACCTGCTGTGGCTGTCAAATATGTAATTGCAGAATCATGCAGTTTTCAAAGCTGTGCCTAAAATTCTCGCAGGTGGGAGGTTTTCTGTCCATGGATGTGCAACTGTGTCTACCCCTGTCATTACAGGCTTCTCTTGGATTACAGGGGTCTTCCAGGAGTTGCTTGGAGAGTGAGATCAGTAAAACTTACCACCTTGAGTGTGTGGAAATTTTAACTATGATCCAACACTGTTTTCTCCTACATGTATGAAGTTAAAAGTGCTATGCATAAAGATGTTTTGGTCCAGCCAGTTTTCAAGTGAAGTCATTGCAATTCAATTGCTTTTATAAGAACCAGTGGAGTAGTGGGTGCATGTGTTGAATATGAGAGGCAGTGGATTGTTTAAGGTCAATGAATTCATAGCTGTGGTGAGATTTGAACTGGGGTTCCCAACACCATGAGTTATACTCTTATTAGTATGTGATTCTTCCTTCATAAATAGTCCCACGAGCCCAAAGGTGCTTTAGCTTTGAGCTTGAACAGCAGGATTCCGTTATGCATTAGGGGCAAACCTACTTCTGTAATGCCTCTTTTAGTGGCATTCTAAAAGTCTGACAGGGCAAGAGTGCAGGTCAAGTCATTGGGCAACACATGTGTAAAGTTGCTCTTTAATTCCTGATCAATGCATGCATGTACTCCAGCTGTACTGCCACAGCTACTTATCAGTATTTTCCAATGCAGCCTTGTTGCCTATATTTCCTATGCCTGTTCTGTGCTTGTAATGCAGTGGTTCTCCCTCTGATTTAAAGAGCCACATTCACCATTAACCAAGAGTCCTGTATGCCATCCCACCAAACACCCACATATAATGATATAAGGTATAATTATTAATATGTAATATGTAATTGTAACCTTTGAAATTATCAGAGCACCTATGACCATGTAGAGTTGTCTCACTTCACCATTATTGAACCTTAGCCAGCCCTTCTGTATAGAGTGAGGTGAAGGGGCTCTCTACCTTCTCATTCTCCCCTCACCATGAGGCACAGCAGCTCAAGCAAGAGAATGAGAGTAACAAGGTGCCCAGAAGAGAGCAAGCTGGCTGTGGAGAAAGGGCAGTAAAATCACCATCACTGTGGTAAGCTTGCTCTTTCTTCTCTGTGGCCAGCATGCTGTCTCCCTGACAGCTGGGTGAGTGCTGGGTGGGAGTTTGCAGAGAAGAGATTGCAGAGAAGAGTGGGAGATGGTTGGAGAGGATGAGCCTTTTTTCCATTCTTGGCACGAGGCCCACAGTTTGGGGAGGTTTGCAGCTTACCCATCTTCTGTTCTTCTGTCAACAGCTGTTTCAAGGTGGGAACCTCTTCCAGCCACAAGACTTGTCCAGTTTCCTGGAATGTGGGGTGGGTGTCACATAGGGGAAATGGAAGAGCCACAAGCGGCATGTCAATGAACCAGCAGTGGCTTCCAAGCCACTGAATAAGAGGGGTTTTTTGCCATTAAGTCACAGCTGACTTGTGGCAAACCCATGGGATTTTCAAGGCAAGAGACATTCAGAGATGGTTTACCATTGCCTGCCTCTGCATAGCAACCTTGGACTTCCTAGGTGGTCTCCCATCCAAGTACTGACCAAAGCCAATTCTGCTTAGCTTCCAAAATCGGATGTGATTGGCAAGCCTGGGCTATCCAGGTGAGGGTACTGAATAAGTATCACTGTCTTAATATATGCTTTGTGCTACACACTTCTTTCTTTTATTGACAAAAAAGACAACTTTCTGAGAGATTAAGACAAAGAGAGAAACATTCTAGAAGTAGAAATGTCAGAAAAGAATCCAGATTGGGGAAATGAAGTATAGTGACAAAGAAATTAAGCACAGTTTCAAGAAGTCAAATATCTTGTTAGGTCTGGCTGCTAATCAATAAGCACTTTCAGAAATGGCACTATAGGCTGTACTCTTTCGAGAAAATTCTCTGTCTTAAAAATAAATTACTCTCTCAGAGTGGAAATTAATTTTACACTGACTGTTCAAGGTACACAAAGTAGAAGTCAAATTTGCCTTTTTTCACTTTCTCATTATTTGTGGTGGTCTTGCTTGGGGGAATGGCCCTTAGAGAACATCCATGGATGACCATAGATTACAGCAGCTGTCACTGTAATTGATCCATGCTCAGGTTACACTTTGATAAGTACTTGCTTTTGAAGTGCTAAATCAGGAAACTAGAGACTTTCTGGTGTAGTTAAAAAAACTTTTTTACTACAGGGTTGTCAGCAAATACTGCTAACTAATTTCTCCTGGCCTGCTGTTCCTGTGATGAATTATGTTTAATTCTGGCAGCATTAACATTCTCACCCTTGGATATATTGATGGCTTTTCTGCTGTACATAGTCTTGCTGGCTGCCTTGGGCTAGATTGTAGAATTATTATTCCCTGAAGAAACTTGCCATGTCTTGCAGACTTTGTGCTTATCCAGAGTCTGGTTAATGTGGCGGGTTTAGATGTGGAGACTAAGGAGGAATAAAGAAGGCCTGTGCCCTTGGGTCAACAATAATTCATGTGTATGGCCTTTCCTTGTCATCTATTAATGAGCAGCAAATGTGAACCTAGTTTTGCCACATGTCTTGCACTTGAGGAATGGCAGCCAATTGCAGCTGACTGACAAGAAAACCTGAATGATAAGCATAAGATATCTTGAATAAATATGTGAAGAAGCTATCAGGTTTGTGCTTCTGGGATGGTTGAGAATTCTTGATGCTTGTCAGTTAAAGAACCTGTGCCATATGAGTTCCAGTATCTTCAATTTTTTCAAAGATTTTAATTTTGATTCTGAGTTTCTAGATTAGGGGTTTCATCTAGGGTTGTGCATGGGGGAAAATATCAGTATTTTTAGGTTAGGGTACAACATACCCCAAAAATATTGGTAAATGCTGATATTCCCAAATACCAGTATCGGTATTATATAGGGATTCAGGAAATACTTGGCATTGCCGAAAATATTCGGCTGTAACTTGAGCTGTGTCAGTTTCACTGCCCCTCTGCTTCCAAGTGGAGAGGGAGTGAAACTGACCTGCTCTCCCACCCATTTGCTTTCCCAGCTGGCGCCGGCTGGAAAAGCGAAGAGAGATTGGGGAGGAAACTTTAAATGCCTCCCCTTTGCTTCCCCAGCCAGTCTGCCAAGGTGTGCTGGCTGGGGAAGTAAAGAGAAGGCATTTAAAGATGCCTCCCCAATTTTTCTTTGTTTCCCCAGCTGGCATCTTTAAAAGCTTCCGCTTCCTTTCCCCAGCTCGCCTGCCAAGGCAGGCTAGTAGGGGAAATGAAGAGAGAAGGGGTTTATTGTATCCTGTGGCCCCATAGGGTACAATGGAGTGATTGTGCTGCCGCTGCATTGTGACTACAGAGAGAAGGGTTTTAAAGTTTAAGCCCCTTCTCTCTTTGCTTCCCCAGCTAGCTTGCCAAAGCACACTGGCTCTGGAAGCGAAAGGGGAGTAAGTTAACGATGCTCCCCCCATCTATTTTCACTTCCCCAACCAGTACGCCTTGGAAGGCTGGGTGGAGAAATAAAGGGGATGCTCTTAAAGATGCCTCCCCTATCCTTCTATGCTTCCCCAGCCAGCCCGCCAAGGCACACTGGATGGGGAAACAAAAAATGGAGGGGGGAGGTTTCTTTAAATGCTTCCCCTCCATTTCCCCAGGCAACCTGCTAAGGCATAGGGTACAATGGAGTGATCATGCTGCCACTGCGGCGTAACTCCAGAGAGAAGGGGTTTAAACTTTAAACCTCTTCTCTCTGGAGTCGTTCCGCAGTAGCGGCACAATCTTTCCATTGTATTCTATCATGTTTGTTCTAGGCAGCCATTTTGGATTGCTCAGGCAACTGCAGACAACTGTGGATGCCTAGGTAATCCAAAATGGCTGCTGCAAGAATAGCTATGGGGGAATTAGAGGTCTCTTGTAATATGGGTAGTGGCAACAAATGTTCTCCACTTACGCCCATGGATATCTAGGCAGTATCTAAGATACATTCCAATCCCAAAAAAAGGCAATGCCAAGGAATGTTCAAACTATCACACAATTGCACTCATATCACACGCTAGCAAGGTCATGCTCAAGATCCTACAAGCTAGGCTTCAACAGTACGTGGATAGAGAACTGCCAGAAGTACAAGCTGGGTTTCGAAGAGGTAGAGGAACTAGAGATCAAATTGCCAACATTCGCTGGATTATGGAGAAAGCAAGAGAGTACCAGAAAAATATCTACTTCTGCTTCATTGACTATGCTAAAGCTTTTGACTGTGTGGATCACAACAAACTATGGCAGGTCCTTAAAGAGATGGGAGTACCAGACCACCTCACATGTCTCTTGAGAAACCTGTATAAGGGCCAAGAAGCGACAGTTAGAACCGGATATGGAACAACTGATTGGTTTAGCATAGGAAAAGGAGTACGACAAGGATGTATATTGTCGCCTTGCTTATTTAATATATATGCAGAGTACATCATGCGAAATGCTGGCCTGGATGAATCACAAGCGGGAATTAAGATTGCTGGGGAAAAGATCAACAACCTCAGATATGCAGACGATACCACTCTAATGGCAGAAAGTGAAGAGGACCTAAAGAGCCTCTTGCTCAGGGTAAAAGAGGAGAGCGCAAAAGTGGGCTTGAAGCTCAACATCAAAAAAACTAAGATCATGGCATCCGGCCCCATCACTCCTTGGCAAATAGAAGGGGAAGTCGTGGAAGTAGTGACAGACTTCACGTTCCTGGGATCCCAGATCACCGCAGACTGTGACAGCAGCCATGAAATTAAAAGATGCCTGCTCCTTGGGAGGAACGCGATGGTGAACCTAAACAGCATGATAAAAAGTAGAGACATCACCCTGCCAACAAAAATACGCATGGTCCAAGCAATGGTATTCCCAGTAGTCATGTATGGCTGCGAGAGTTGGACTATAAGGAAGGCCGAGCGCCGAAGAATAGATTCTTTTGAACTATGGTGCTGGAGAAGACTCTTGAGAGTCCCTTGGACTGCAAGAAGATCAAATCAGTCAATCCTAAAAGAAATCAACCCTGACTGTTCCCTGGAAGGTCAGATAATGAAACTGAAGCTCAAATACTTTGGCCACCGAATGAGAAGGGGGCACTCACTGGAGAAGACCCAGATGCTGGGAAAGATTGAAGGTCAAAGTAGATGGGGACGGCAAAGGATGAGATGGTTAGACAGTGTCATAGATGCAATGAACATGAAATTGAACAAACTTCAGAGGACGCGGAAGACAGGAAAACCTGGCGTGATCTGGTCCATGGGGTCGTGAAGAGTCGGACTCGACTGTGCAACTGAACAACAACAAAATCTAAGATAAAGGGGGAGGCAGGAAATACAAGAATAAAAGTCAGGGTGGGGGAAGAAGCAAAGCCAGAATTGAGGGAAGGTAGAAAGAAAAATGGAGCAGAAAGGAGGATGAGAGCTGGACAAAGTTGGGGAAGCTGTGAGAAGGAAGGACAGAAGGATGGACGGACTGCAGGGAAAACTTCAGATCTTTATCACCTTTTCCAAATTAAAATCCTCAGTTTCTTGTTTCCTTGTTGAGAATATTTTGAAACACTTGTTCGGTCGTCTTGCCTTTTTGTACATTTACAGTTCTGTGACACTATTTTTGAGATGGGTGAATGAATCTGTGTTTTTTTTCTAGAATTTCAGAATCTTCCATAGAATAGTTTCTTTACAGTACATGTTTATTTATTTTAGGAATTTATGTTTTGCCTTTCTGTCCTCACATGGGCCACCAAGGTGGCTAACAAATTACAACATACATAATAAGATCATATTTTAAAACGAACCAAAACCACATCATTAAAAGAATTAAGGAGAGAGCTAAAATGTACACAAAGACATAAATAACAATTAAAACACTGGCCAGAAAGGAGGGATTCCCATTACAGTTGAAGTTCAGTTTTTGACACAAATGCTTTTTTAATTGTGGACCATAGTGATTGTAGTTTTTAATCCAACACCTCAAGCTGTTGCAATACTTAAAGAAGTGTGCACAAGACTCTAGAAAATACCTCCCTGGACCTGAATGACTGAAATAACTACTTCCTGGTGGCTAGCATACTGTTCTTGGATAAGGTGTTTGAGTGGACGGTGGCTATGTAATTTCCAGCAGTCTTGATAGAAGATAGATAGTATAGATCCATTTTAATCTGGATTGAGGCATAGGTTTGGGATGGAAATAGCCTTGTTCACTTTGACATATGATCTTCACCAGGAAAGTGATGGGAGAATGCATAGCTATTGATTCTCCTTGACCTATTGGTGGTTTTCAATACCATTGACCATGGTACTCTGCTAGATTGGCTAGTTGGATTGGGAGCACTTTCTGGGGGCACTGTACTTTGGTGGTTCTGGTCTTACTTGACTGACTGATTCAAGACTAGGGATGGGCACAAACTGGGAAAGTGCAGTTCAGTTCATGGTCATGGCCTGCCCGATTTGCAAACCATGAACTGTTACGAACTTTTAGCCACCAAATGAACCTGTTCAGTTCATGTTGTTTGTGATGTGGTAGAATATCCTCTCGCGTGCTAGATATACCATACTCTTAGGCAATCTCCAGCAGACTCTCCTCTACCTACCCTCTGTGTTTGGTGAGGATTGGATGTATGGGATCTAATTTACAGCCCCCCAATGAAGGTGCCCCCAGGAAAGTGCTTTCTGGGGAAATGACAGGTGCAGGTGGAGAAGTGTATAGAATGGGTGCTATGTAAACTAAAGACATCAAAGTCACAGGGAACCTTCCCCCTACAAGTTCCGCTCCCCTGTTGCTTTGAAGTTTGGTAAACATTTAGATTGAGTGTAGACAATCTGTCTGGAAATATATCCACTAATGACTGACCATGAACAACTTGAAAGTTCGTTGAAAGTTTGTGCCAGTTCAGGAGCCACAAACTGCCCCAAATTCATCACAAACTATAGTTTGGCTAGTTTATTTATTTATTTATTTATTTTATTTCCTTAAATTTGTACCCCACCCTCCCCGACAAAGCAGGCTCAGGGCGGCTAACATAAAAACATAATAGTGATAAATAACAATAAAAACAATTCATCAAACAGTTCAATAACAATTCATTAAAACTAACTTACAATATATTAAAGTACTAGTAGTTAACCTATAATATCAAAGATGGCTTCATACATTCTATAGATTCAGTTGATATTCAGCTAATTGGTCTTTCTCAGTTTTGGTTGGCGGGCACAGGCTATTAGTAATAGACCAAGCACCAGGCTACTGTTGTTATTACATTGATGGTATTAATAAGCATAGGTGGTAACGCTGACTGTGATGGTAGTGGTAGCGGCTCCTATTTGAAAGCCTGGTGGAAGAGCTCTGTCTTGCAAGCTTTGTGGAACTGTAAAAGGTCCCTGATCTCTTCTGGGAGCTTGTTTCACCAGTATGGAGCCGCCACCGAAAAAGCTCTGGTCCCGGTTGCAGCTAGCCTGCCATCCTTGGGGCCTGGAAGGGCCAGTCAATTTTGTGACCTTGACTGAAGTGCTCTCTGGGGCATGTATGGGGAAAGGCGGTCCCTTAGGTATGTCGGACTCTGGCCATAAAGTGCTTTAAAGTTAAGAACCAGCACCTTGAAGCGAATCCAGTATGCTATTGGCAGCGAGTGCAATGCCTTCAGGACAGACTGGATGTGTTCCCTCATGGGGAGACCCATCAGAAGTCTGGCTGCAGCATTTTGCAATAGCTGCAGCTTCTGGATTTGCGACAAGGGCAGCCCCAAGTAGAGAGCGTTACAGTAATCTAGTCTTGAGGTGACGAACGGATGGATCACTGTTGCGAGGTCATTGCATTTGAGGAAGGGAACCAACTGCCTGATCAGCCGAATATGGTAAAAGGCTCACTTGACAGTGGCTGCTACCTAGGCCTCCATTGTTAAGGAGGCATCCAAGAGCACTCCCAAACTCTAACCTTCGGCGCTGGTACCAATGGTGCCCCATCGAAGGTTGGGAGTGGGATCCCTACCCCCAATCCACCCCGACTCAAGTACAGGACCTCCATCTTCATCAGATTCAATTTCAGTCCGCTCAGTTTAAGCCAACCAGCCACGGCTTGTAACACCCAGTCCAAATCTTCCGGTCTGGAGCCAGACTGGCCACCCAAGATCAGATAGAGCTGGGTGTCATCCGCATACTGCATAGTTGGGTTGGGAGTAGTCCAGTTATACAGGGAATTGGCACTGAGGCAGTCTCTGGTCTGTAGTGAAAGGAAATATTTATAGACTAGTCAGGGGAAGAGACACATTGTGATTTCAGAAAAGGGGAGAGAATTTGATATACTAAATGAGTAACCTTTCCAGAAAACCTGAACAGTTATTAGTAAACTATATGCAGAAACACTGTAACTGAAACTAAAATACTTAGTCAACCATTTCTCACTGATAAGAACTAAGAATTTGTAAAAATAAGCTGCTACAACCCCATCTTATCTGTCAACTGAAAAGGTTACTCTTTTGCCAACAACGTTTACCTCAGCCTTTCCAATTCCTGACTACCCATACCATCCCTGCCTTTTAAATAAAATATTTATTATTGTTCACTGTACACAGTCTACAGAGCAATTTCAAGGGATCTAAAAAGAGTGCTTCTGTTTTCTCTTGACAAGTTCCTGGGCTGGGCAACAGCCAAATCAGATTCTGTCACAGGATGGGACATTCAGATTTATAAAGCCGCAAATATTATCACACTACTGGGGGGGGGGGCAGCTCAGTACCTGAGGGACCTAAGAATTTTGGTGGGGAAAATCTGCATTAAAGTGAAGAAGAAGCAGTGGTTTGTCATATTTAGTGGCAGCACCATAATTAAAAAAACAACAACCCACAACTAGTTTGTCCAACCACTAAAATAAAACAGTACAAAATTTATTTTATTAATTTATGAGGAGATGGCACCCCCTCAGAAAACTAAGAAGGCACAGGGGAGGTGGGGAGGCCTGCTTCTCATCTGAGGTCATTTTTACACATAGTTTTATGCTATTTTTATGTCCCTGGGCTTGTGTTAATTGCTTGTTCATTTTCATATTTGTAATTCATTGTTTTAATTTTAATTCACATCAAGTGGGATGTTGGAGAGATGGCAAAAAGTCTCCTAAATATAGTCTAAATGGAGCTAACTTGAATCAGACAACATTCGTGCTAGAGCATCTTCAATGCCTTCCTCTTCTGAGCACAATTTAGGGTAGTCTTGATCTACATAGTCTTAAATGGAATAGAACCAACATAATTTAGGGACCGTTACCTTTTGTGCCACTTGCTATTAATAAGGTATCGGCTTATGCATGTTTTCTTGTGTTGTCCTGTGTCAGGTTCAGAATGCAAAGGAGAATAAAGAAGGGGTTTTGGGGGGTAGTTCTTCCTGGCTGTGTAACTGTGTTAACCTGGAGTTATATTTCACTTTGAGAAGTTGAAGAGAACATGGAAATTAGGTTCTACTTTTCCATTTATTAGATTAAGCTGCCGTTCCACTTCCTATGGGCTTAGTTCCCTTGTTGTTTCCCCAATATCAATCTCAGATTTATAGTTCCCACTTGCATAAACCCCCAGAATGTGTTAAAACCTTGCTGCATTGGAAATATGGGCATATTGAATTTTTATGGGATTTCATAAAATAAGCTTAATAATATTGCTGAGTATTCTTGCCATCATTATTCAACATCCTTGCAACACTGAAAAAAGAGTATTGTTAAAAGAACCATTGAGATTAATAAAATAAACATGGATATTAATTATGTAGTCATGTATTTTGTGTGACAAATCTGAGTAAAGATGATATGGTAAAGACAGAATGGAGCTGGAAAAAATACACTGATTTGTCATCTCTAGAGTTACTGCAATGGAAATCATGCACAGTGAGACTCTTTTAGTGCTGCTGACATGATGTTCATTTGGATAGATTTGTATGCTATTTAAGTGTTTTCCCAATGGGGAATGGAGAGCTAAAATGTTGAGGTTTTGTTTGTGCAGTGTCTTTATTGTTTTGCTGTATTAAATAAAAAGTATCCCACATATTTTCTGTAGTTAAGCAGTACAAGTGGAGATTACATACTTAGTAATGTGACAGGCTGTTTCATTTTTATATCACTTGCTATCAAGAATCAAATATAATCTTTCCTAATTTGTAAGCATCATTCTCTTCCTTAAAATACTATGTCAACTTGTATTTGTGTTGCCATTCTAGCACTGTGCAGTTGATTAAGATGGAAGGCTTTTTATTCAAAAGGCTCCAAATACAATTTGGTTATAATAAACTGCATATATGCAGATGGCATTTGCACACATGCATCATGCCTGTTTGTCCAGGTAGTAATAGAGAAGGTAGTTGATAAGCCTGGAACTAAATTCCTCATTGTTTGCAAAGCCCATTTGTAATAGTTTATAAGTTCTAACTCTGAACTCAGCTTGTTGGGTGTGGCAAGCTCTCTGAGGATGTGAGAAGGGCATCATCCATACCTTGTTGCCCAAAGCCAGTTTTACACAAAGTGGGAAGTACTATTGCAAGGGGTCATGGTCTGGTAGATGCCAAGTGGACAGCTTTAATCAGGGAGATAACCAGGGAGTGGTGGCTAGAAAGAAGACCATAGGTGAATCACAGATAGGTCTGCCAGTTTCCTGTGAGGGATGCCTTGCCCCTGGCTTCTGTTCCTTGCTGCTGCTCCTGTAGATGTTGGGAGAAAACTAATGGGGGGAAATGCCATTGGTGACAGCATGACAACGCTTTTGGGGAAAACCTATAAGTGATGCCAGTTAGCTCTATGATTCACTCTGTGGTTTTGCCGTAGAATTTCTGGCAATTTATGTATTTATTTAATTTACATACTGCCCTCCCTGCAAGCAGTCTCAGGGCTGTTCTCCCCTGAGGCGGAGGCCATCTTGTGGGTGATTCCCATCCTTTTTTAGGGAGGCAGGACTAAGTTGAAAAAACGTCTTCCTGTTTCCTTCAGTGGGAGTCACCCTGGCTCAGTTCTTTTCCTGCCTCAGTAGGGAGAGCAGCTTAGGGTTAGCTCTGCTAACATCTTCTCTGTCTACTACCACCTGCTATCTTCAATTCTCCATACCTCTAATCTTTTCCTTATATCCTTATCTCTTACTACAAAAAAAAAAAAGACCCGTCTTCTCTCTCCTTCCCTCTTTGCCTCCCACTGGGCAATCTTCAGCTAATAGCCCTCAAGCGGAGGCGAATTCCTTACCAGCCAGTCATGGCACATAGAGGAGAGAACGACGGTTTCCTTTCATCTCCAGAAACAGAATCCGGCGGGCAAGCCCCTAACAGCCGCAGCGCCAAGAAAAGGATTGCTCAGAACACCGGTATGGAGCGAGAAGAAGGCGCCGAGGCTAAGCGCGCCAAAACAACTACGCGAGCCCGTGACGGAGGAGGTGGCCTTTTTACAGACCGATAGCCACACTTATTCACAAGACGGGGATGGCCGACAGTGCTTAAACCCGCAATACGAATTCCCCAGGTTGCTTGTTCATTTTCATATTTGTAATTCATTGTTTTAATTTTAATTCACATCAAGTAGGATGTTGGAGAGATGGCAAAAAGTCTCCTAAATATATAAAAGGGGCTGAGCAGAATCCTCATCGACATCATGATCTCGCTGGAACATCTGACTGCAGGAGTGGTAATGTGTTGAATAACCCACCCACCCCCATCTCCCCTGATGCGATGGCCTTTGCAGGAACGCAATGAGGGAAGAAATAGCCAATTTTTATGCATCGGATGGGCACACTCATGGTCAGTCAGGCAGCAGACTCAGATCTCCTCCATCTTGCTCCCCCTCCCCCCGTCCTCGTGAACCAAAAGGCCCAGGAAAGCGGCCTACTAAGGCTTCTAGGAAAAGGTTTCCTCAGGGTCCTAAAGAGAGCTGATCACATTTGGAGGGAAATAGAGGCCCAGGGGAAGAGGAGGTGGAAGGTGATGTCATTCTTTCACAATCTGAGAGTGAGAGAGCGGAAGGGGAATTTTCCTCCAATCAAGAGGATGAGGGAGACCTTCCCCCAAAGACTCCTGCCTCTAAGGAGAAGTCCTTCCGCTTTTTTAAGCCAGAGGATCTGCAATATCTCTTAACCAAAACCTTGTCTGCTCTAAAAATACAGTCCCTTTCAAAATCAGGGAATGACTCACAGAAACACAAAGAGCAACCTGAAACATCAGAGATTACTGATAAAATGTTCCCCCTGAGGATTACTTAGAGTCTGCTTTTCCCTTCCCAGATTTTTACTTGAGAAAAATCAAAGCAGAATGGGCAAAACCACTATCCAGCAGACCAGTCCCAGGGGCCATCAGGAGATTATACTCTATAACTCCTTCTGTCTCAGATTTGTTACAGGTTCCAGCTGTGGACGCTCCAATAGCAGCACTACAGTCCTCCGGCCTTCTTTCAGAAGATGGTCATGGTATGTTAAAAAACAATTTAGACAAAAGAGCAGACCATGCTCTAAAAAGGGCTCATGAAGCAAATGCCCTAGTCATTAAGTCCACAGCAGCAGCGTCCACAGTTTCAAGAGCATCCATAGTCTGGATGCGGAAACTGATCCAGTTACTCCCTGAGAACAATCATAGGCTGCTGGAAGGTGCAAATAGAGTACTTCAAGCTCTCTCTTACACAGCGGATGCCACAGTGGATGCCACAGTTTTTGCCTCTAAGGCAATGGCTTCTTCCGCAGTAGCCAGACGCACTGTCTGGTTGAGGTCATGGTCCGCCGATTATCATTCCAAGTCCATAGTCTCAGTCTACCCTTTTCAAGGGGATAAGTTGTTTGGGGACTCCTTAGACAAAATTTTAGTGGAGACCCGGGACAAAAAGAAAGCCATGCCTAAGTTGGGGTGGCCCGGGGACAGGAGACAACAAACCTCGTCCTCCTTTCGTCCCTATAATTACACCCCAAGGTTTCGACCAGACAACAGAAGACAGTCCTGGTCAACTAACAGACAGCCCTTTCGGAGGGGAGGTTCTAATGCCAACAGATTCCACCGATCCTCTGGTGGACGACCCGAAAAGGGAGGAGGTTCCCAAAACAACAAAGCATGACTCCCAGGACCCCCTGGTGGGAGGACAACTATTTTATTTCAAAAAGACCTGGATGTCCTCCCAACCGGAGGTGTGGATACAGGAGGTTATCTCAGAAGGGTACAAGATAGAGTTCAGAGCATTCCCTCCTGCATGTTTCCTTGTCTCTCCAGTTCACAAAAGCTTGGAGAAGAGACACTAAACCAAGGAAGCGATAGATCACCTCCTCCACATCCACGCTATAGAGCCGGTTCCCACGTCAGATCATGGAAAAGGGGTGTACTCAATTTTCTTTACAGTCCCCAAAAAGAACGGGGACTGAAGAGCTATTCTAGATTTTAAATATGTGAACAAATTTGTAGAATTGAGACATTTCCGCATGGAAACCCGGAGATCCATCATGGAAGCTCTCAAGCTTGGGGAATACCTCTCTTCCATAGATCTGATGGAAGCCTATCTACACGTCCCGATAGCACCTCAGCACCGCCAGTTTCTACGTTTCTGCGTAGGGGAGAGCCACTTCCAATTCAGAGCTCTTCCGTTCGGCCTCTCATCCGCCCCACGCGTGTTCTTCAAGATACTAGTGCACCCAGTCGTATGCCTGAGAGAGAGGGGCGTCCACGTCCATCCATATTTGGACTACATTCTGATCTGCTCAGCTTCACGAGAGCGCTCGCAAAGGGACACGACAGCGACTATTCAATGTATTCAGGACTTTGGTCTAGTGATCAACAGGTCCAAGAGTTCACTACTTCCAGCTCAGAAACTTTTTCATTTAGGAATGATTCTCGATACCAAGACAACGAAGGTCTACCTTCCCATAGAAAAAGCAAAGAAGATCAAGTCTCTGACACTACAGATCATTCAGGCCAGAACATCATCCCTGTCGCTCCTGACTCGTCTGGGGGGACTGATGGTCGCTGCCTTCGACTCTCTTCAGTGGGGCAGGTTCCATTCCAGACAGCTGCAACAGCTCCTTCGCCCCTACCAAAATTCAATTGCTCAGCGGATGGAATTATCCATAAGAGTCCCTCTCCACGTAAAGGCGAGCCTACGCTGGTGGACAAAAATATCCAACCTCACGCAAGGCAAGTTCTTCTGGAAGTCAGACCAGATCCAGATATTTACGGACGCCAGCCTCTACGGATGGGGAGCAACTTTACAACAACACCATATTCAGGGCAAGAGGTCCTTCAAAGACAAGAAGATCCCGATAAATCTTCTGGAACTGCGTGCCATACGACTGGCCCTGCAACACTTCTCTCCACTAGTGTCGGGACGACATGTGTTAGTGAGGACAGACAACATGTCGGCACTAGCTTACCTCAACAAGCAGGGGGGATTCACCTCTTCGTCCCTGAGACGAGAAGCGAATCTACTACTGACTTGGGCAGAACACTCTTTATTGTCAATTCATGCCGAGCACATCAAGGGAGTGACCAATATACAAGCGGACTGGCTGAGCCGACGAACCCTCCAGGAGTGCGAATGGGCATTGAACCAGAATCTTTTTTCCATGATTGCAGATCAACTAGGGAACCCCAAGGTAGATCTGTTTGCGTCTCCCACGAACCACCAATTGGACAGATTCTACACCAGGTTTTTTTCATCCATCAGCGGAAACCACCAATGCTCTACTGTCACCGTGGCCAGCGGATCTACTCTACGCCTTTCCTCCCTTGCCAGTGCTCCCCCGTCTACTTCGGAGAATACGTCTTCTTCAAGCCGAAATAATCCTGGTAGCACCTTATTGGCCACAACGGCCATGGTTCACCTCTCTGCAGGAACTAGTGTTGTCGCCCCCTCTGTTCCTCCCGGTAACCAAAGACATGCTAAATCAAGGGCCAATTTTCCAAGGGCCAATCCAGCCTGGTATTGTTTGAGCGCATGGCGGTTGAGTGGGAAAAACTCCAAAAACTAGGATACAGCTCCTCTGTCGTCAACACCATTCTTGCCTCAAGGAAACAGTCCACTTCCCGTATTTACAACGTCACGTGGAAGGCTTTCGTACGCTGGGCAAGAAGGAAAAAAGTTAATCCTCTACATCCAAAAATCAAGTCTATTCTGGACTTCCTTCAAGATGGTCGTTCCTCGGGGCTAAAAGCTGCAACGCTACGAAGGCAGACCGCAGCACTGGCCACAGTTTTACCAAAATATGGAGGTTTACCTGTCTCCCAACATCCTCATGTCCATCGTTTTCTTAGAGGTGCGACTCTTGGGGATCCTCCACAAGCACACAGGTTTCCCACGTGGAAACTCAACACCGTCCTCTCGGCATTGACCAAGCATCCTTTCGAGCCTATCGCAACAATCTCTATGAAATTCTTGAGACTCAAGGTGCTCTTCTTAGTGGCTATCACCTCGGCCAGAAGGATTTCCGAATTAGGAGCATTATCCATTAGGAAGGATTTGTGCGTATTTCACAAGGACAAAGTAGTGCTATGCACGGATCCCTCCTTTCGATCTAAAGTCTATACCAGATTCCACAACTCGCAGGATATCTGTTTGCCCTCCTTTGTTCCAGAACCCAAACATCCAAAGGAAAAAGCCTGGCACACCTTAGACGTCAGAAAGAGCGCTTAAGTGCTACATTTTGTGGACAGCCCCGACTCGAATGACAGAGGCATTATTCGTGAACATCTCCCCACCGCGCATTGGAAGAAAGATGTCCACGTCTGCCATAGGCTCCACGCTTAGATCCTGCATTGCCGAGGCTTATAGGAGCCTTAACCTTAAAGTGCCGGAGGGCATAACAGCACATTCTCTGCGCAGCTCAGCTACTAACGCCGCATTCTGTAATAGGGCTTCAGTGGAAGAGATATGTAAGGCGGCCACATGGTCATCTCTATCCACCTTTATTAGACATTACAAAATTAATGTGTACGATTCGGCTGATGCGGCTTTCGGTCGTCGCGTTTTGCAGTCTGTTCTATCAACAGATGACGACCTCCCACCCATAAATTAGTTACTGCTCTGGGAGTACCCACAAGATGGCCTCTGCCTCAGGGGAGAACGACCATTGGTACTTACCCGAGAAGGGTCCTTCTCCCTGAGGCTTGGAGGACATCTTGGCCCTCCCACATCGTCATACAGAGCAATTTTCCAGTGACCATTAATGCCCCGTCTGTGGTGACGAGGAAAGAGAGAGTTCTCACAGAATTACTTATTGTTGTTCCAGTTTATACCTGTTTGTATTTGAATCTTCCTTTTCTTCTTAACTGCATTACTGCCAAGTATAGTTCTTATGTAGTGTACTGCTTTCGGAGCACCGAACTGAGCCAGGGTGACTCCCACCAAAGGAAACAGGAAGAAATTTTTTCAACTTAGTCCTGCCTCCCTAAAGAAGGATGGGAATCACCCACAAGATGTCCTCCAAGCCTCAGGGAGAAGGACCCTTCTCGGGTAAGTACCAATGGTCGTTTACATCAATATCATCAAACAATCATTTAATAACAGATTAAAACAACATAAAATCACAGATCATAAAATCACAAAATACCATGTAAAGTAGTCTGTTCAGATGTCAGTCATATTTGAATATAGCAGTGGTGCCCCGATGTCAGATTAGAACCAAGCCATTGGTAGGGGGTTGGCCAGGAAAAAGGGAGGGACATCTGCCATCTCAACCAAAAGCTTGGTGGAAGAGCTCTGTCTTGCAGGCCCTGTGGAACTCTAGTATATCCTGCAGGGCCCTGATCTCATGTGGGAGTTCATTCCACCAGGTAGGGGCCAGGGCTGAAAAAGCCCTGGTCCTGGTCAAGGCTAGCTGGACGTCCCTGGGGCCCAGGGACTGCCAGAAGATGTTGATTTGTGGACCTCAATATCCTATGGGGCTCATAGGGGGAGAGGTGGTCTCGAAGTTATGCTGGCCCCTGGCCGTATAGGGCTTTAAAGGTAAGCTCCAGCACCTTGAAATGGATCTGGAATTCAATAGGCAGCCAGTGCAGTTCATGCAGCACTGGGTGGATTATGACCCTGTGTTGCCGTCAACACCTGTTCTGCTGTGTTCTGTAGTAGCTGCAATTTCCAGAGCATAGTCAAGGGCAGCCCCATGTAGAGAGTGTGACAATAATCCAGTCTGGAAGTGACCATTGCATGGGTCACTGTAGCTAGGTCCTGGGGGGTGAGATATGGGGCCAACTGCCTGCTCTGCCTCAGATGGAAAAAGGCAGACCTGGCAGTGGTGGTGACCTGGGTCTCCATAGAAAGGAAGGCATCCAGGAACACCCCCAGACTTCACCCTCAGTGTTGGTATCAATGGAGCCCCATCAAAGGTTGGGAACCTGATTCCCTGAAACAGTCCTTCATGGATCAAATGCAGGACCACTGTCTTTGATGGATTTAACTTCAGTCCACTCTGTCACAGCCATCCAGCCACAGTTTGTAATGCCTTGTCCAGATCTCCTGGGGCTGTGTCCTGGCGGCCATCCATCAGTAGATAGAGCTGGGTGTCATCCACATACTAGTGACAACCCAGCCCATACCTCCAGATAATCTGGGCAGGGGGCACATATAAACAACATAGGAGAGAGAATTGCTCCCTGAGGCCCACCACATTCTAGTGGGTTCTGCTGGGATAACTCCCCCCCCCCGAGTGCTACCCTCTGTCCTTGACCCTGAAGGAAGGAGGTCAGACACTGCAAGGCAAGCCCCTGTATCCCAATGTCAGTGAGGTGGTGGAACACCTCATGGTCAACCATATCAAACACTGCTGAAGGATCAAGAAGGATCAGTAGTGCTGATCCGCCTCAATCCATATGTCTCTGGAGGTCATCCACCAGGGTGACCAGCACCATCTCCGAGCCTTGGGCAGGGCAAAAGCCAGACTGGAAGGGGTCCTAAATAGGCATGACTTCACTCCCAAGTGTCCGTCAAAAGTGACATTGCTTCACTGATGCCCCCATGACCCCTCCTGGACTCCTTCTGAGAAGGATATCTGTAGATATGTGGTCCTAGGCCATAAAGGGCTTTAAAAGTTATAACCAGCACCTTGAATTGAACTTGGGAATTCTAGTTGTCCAGCTGTGAGGTTTAAAAAGCATGGATTAGCATGGCCTTGTTGGCTGAGCTGAGAGTTGACAAACCCAAATGCAGGTTATAGATGGCACTCTCAAACCCCCACCCCCCAAAAAACTTGCTTTTCAAATAGCAAGGCTGGGTCCATGAGCACCTGATCAACCATGAGAGTAGTAATCCGATTTATTTATTTATGACACCACATTACTGACAGAAAATAGTGAAGACTTGAAATGACATGACTGGTGATGAAAGTTAAAGCAGAAAGCGCCCAAGCAGGATTACAGTGGAACACCAAGAAGAAAAAAGTAATGACTATAGGGGATATACATGATTTTAAGGTGAATGATGAAGAAATTGAGATTGTTAAAGGTTTTCTGTTCCTTGGCTCCATCATGAACCAAATGGGAGACTGCAAACAAGAAACTGGAAGGAGATTCAGACTGGGAAGGTCAACCATGAAGAAGCTGGAAAGGAGGATGTGTTGCTGGCAACCAAGATCAAGATAATTCATGCCATAGTATTCCTCATTACTATGTATTGAAGTTGTACAATGAAAAAGTTGATTCATGTGAAATGTGGTGTTTATGGATACTGTGGACCACCAAAAACGGGACAAATAAGTGGTTTCTAGATCAAATCAAGCCTGAACTCTTCCTGGAAGTTGAAATGACTGAACTGGTCATCATGTTATAAGAAGACACTGGAAAAGACAATAATGCCAGGAAAAGTTGAAGGCAGCATGAAAAGAGGAAGACCCCAAATGAGATGGATTGACTCAGTCAAGGAAACCATGGGCCTCAGTTTATGGTATCTGAGCAAGTCTGTTAATAATAGGAGATTTTTGAGTAAATTAATTCATAGCATTGTCGGAAGTCAGAAGTGACTTTACGGCACCACACACAATATCTGATTTATGATTGGGACACTGGTAGATGAGGACAATCCTGGGCCATTATTTCTTGGAACAAAAAGTGATCATGTAAGATAAATGAGACAGAAATGATCAGACATGTTTTTCTTCAAGTATGACAAAGACAAGTTAATAGGGGAGAGGGTATTTGTTCACACTTGTAGTTGTGGCTCTAAGATTACTGGACTAGGAGTACTTTATGGCATAGGAGGAATGTGGCCCTCTACACCGCCTGTCAAAAGACACTCAGTGTCAAATAAAATTTAAACCAATTTTATGGTTTATAGTAGGCCTTGACAAACTTTCTTTGGCCCTCAAAAAAAATTAGAAGCCAGCCTCCTCTTCTATCCTTCAAGGTTTTGTGTTTTCTAACTATTGCAGCCACAAAACCTAATCCTAAACTTTTCAATGTTTCTTGTTGTTTTAAGCTATGACAGAAGCAATGTCCCCTCTAAGCTGTGGAGTCTTGTGAGCAAAAATACTACTTGGTGAGCTACTGGCATTAAAGTTGTGAGCAAGTGATTTGGCTACTGCATAAATTTGTTTGCTCTGGAGCCATCCTTCCTGAGCTAAGACAAAAATCTGTGAGCCAGAAGCTAAAAAACTGTGAGCTAGCTCACACTAACTGTGATCTAGCTCACACTAACTCAGCTTAGAGGGAACACTGGACAGAAGTATTGTATACATACATAGAGTTACCATGTTTGTCATCACCACGGCAAAAAAGCTACCTAACCTAATTTCTTCCCATTCTCCCTCTGAGGTGGAGGACATCTTGTGGGTGATTCCCATCCATCACTTAGGGAGGAAGGACTAATTTCAATTACTTCTTGTTTCCTGTAGTGGGAGTCACCCTAGGCTCAGTTCTTTTCCTGCCTCAGAAGGGAGAGCAGCTAGGTGTAGGCTCTGCCTAACCCTATCTTTCTGAGTTAACTTACTTTCACTTTCTCCTTCCATCTTTGCTGTTCCCTCTCTGAAGAAACTGAAGAAAAATCAAATCCTTTTCTTCTTCCTTCCTATATGTTATCCTCTTTTCTCCCCCCCCCCCATTTGGAGGTTGAGCATTGCCGGGCCAGTTGCTCTCTTAATGGGAGGGGGATCTCACAGACCACCTTCCATGGCATCAAGAGAGGATAGCAATGGATTTCTCTCCACTCCGGAGATAGAGGCCGTGGCGGTGACCGACGTTCAACCAGCAGAGCAAGGCGAGGATGGCATTCCAAAGCTCTAGGCGTGATTCTGCTGATAATGCTCAAGGGGCCAAGGAAGATGACGAGTTGCAGAGCGGCGAGCAGAGCCTAACCCTGCACATGGCGCACCCCGAGACCTATGGTTCAAGGGGGTTCATCGAGCTAGGCGTGATTGTGCCGATAATGCTCAAGGGGACGAGAAAGATGACGAGTTGCAGAGCGGTAATGTTGGCAATCCCTGGTCTGTCCCCTTATTTCTTCTTTATAAGAGCCA